>NC_136649.1:17321665-17571665 GCF_949748355.1 Melanostigma gelatinosum
GCTGCATGGGTCTGCTCTTTCTATCCTTAGCCCATTCCTGCGCACCTTCACAAAAAGAATAGGAAATCCTCTATTCACTCTACTTCTCAGTAACTCATTTGGGGATATTATTACCCGGTTTGATTGAAATGTTGCCTCTCATCTATCAACAGAGGAGGCTCACCTCCACCAGAAAAAGCTCCACACAAGTCCAGAAGAAGATGAACTTGCCGTGGGGACAGAAGAATGAGAAGTGTATCAATGTGTCCGACAACATCCAGCTGAAAAGCAAAGCACGTAAAACACCCTGGTTATTAGCAATCACCCCGAGTTCATAATATTGACTGTTGAAATAATTGGGATTTGTTTGCTTATAGTATTTTGTAATTAAGAAATGCTTAATGTACCTTTGCTCCAGGCATCGCCAAGTTGTTTTTCAGAGTGAGGGACAACTCGATTTTACCACAGAGGCTCCCGACCTGCACCGGTTCAAAGGGTGTCGTAGAGGATAACTGCTCTGTAAACTGAGGATGAGGCTCACATATGATTTTGGGATTCCAGCTAGGGGAGAGCTTTGGCTCAGTTTCCTGCTAAATAAAAGATATATTTTAAAAAGGCTGACACATACATTCATACACTTTCCTGCAAAATGTCAAAGACTCGCTACACTAACCGCTGGAGTGGGTGAAGATTTACAGCCAGCACGGGACACATCTGAGAACTCATCCCAAAATACAGTGATGCCTTCCATCTGCAGGTTTTTATGTGCAAATGTCGTTGGCTGATGCACATTCACACTTGAAGTCTCCTCGCCTGTTTCATCGCAGTAAACAATCCTGAAAGCAACCGCAGAACACAATAAGTTTGATAAGGACCTGCATTTAAAACTATTGCATCGCATGCACTACATGATGGGGACTTCTTCCATACATATAGCTGCAACCTTTTCACTATCCACAACATTAAAAAAAAAATGTTCAATCGTATTTTATCTTGCTCCCTTTATTTATGCGACTTCCTTTCTGAATGATGATCGATTTTAGAAATTAAAATTGATAATGGATGGAGACATTTTTTGACTAAATTCTGATGTTGGAAAATATGTCGTGATATGTTAATGTCATATTTTGGAAATTGTCCGATTTTCCAGAATGTCCAAACTTACTTTTTGATTCGAATCTCAAGGGCGATCCCAGTTTTTGAATTTTCTGGAATGTGTTCGACTCTGAGAACAGTATCCAAAAATGTCACTTTAACTCTTCTCAGAACTGCAAGGTAGGAAATTTGAAAGAAATTACTTAACACAATTCTAGGTCGGTTCACTTTTTCGAAATGTTGCTCAACAGTATCTACATGTCGTACCTGTCTCTATCGTTTCTGCAAACTTCTCTAACCCCTCAAAAGGCTGGAAGCTCTCTCCCATATCATCTGTGAGTTTCTGGCTGAGACATTCTTTGGCAAGTTGCATGCTGCTCGTCATGAAACTGGACCAGTACATGGGCTCAGTGCCAGACGCTGGAGGAACAGTCATTGACTTTTCAGTAAAATCAGTTGTCAACTTTTTTTAACAGAATGATGATACATTTCCATCTCACACCTTTTTGAAAGCAATGCAGCCTCTCCTTACCCACTCTTGGTCTTGGTCTGAGCACCATCTCCAAACCTTTGACCTCCAGGGCACAGTTTTCGTACAGTAGGGCCGCCCATGGAACGGTTAGAGAAATTGTCTGGATGAACCCTGCGATGACCTCAAAAGGGGCATCTGCAGTCTCTAGGAGCTCATTGAGTGACTGAGGAACAAGAAACAATATTGAAGCGTTCATACAGATTATGTGTTTAAATCAAATAAATTCATTGGTTGTATTTCCAGGTAACACTACACATACCCATTTATCCAATGGCACTTGTGCAAGAGATCCGGTGCCTTGATAGAGGTCTAAACTGAGCTGATCCAAGCTCAGCTTCTCCTGCAGAAAGTTGCCAAGGTACCGATGCAGGAGGTATCTACAGGCCCGCTTCTTGATGGACTCCGAAAATGGCCACGGCATCTTAACTCAATGAGTGAACAGTACACAGGTAATGACGGGGCTCTAGAGGCAACCGGAGTGGTATAGCAACTCGGACAGCTAGATGAATCACTGGCGTTACAGCTGTGTCATCCTGTCGACTTAAAGACATTAAGAAATCTTGAACTCCAACACCCTTCACATCCCAAGATTAGGGACACTCCGCAGGATGTGTTGACACTCGGGGATATGTGTGGGAATGTGTCAGACTCCTGCTTGCGGCTCCTATTGAGAGACAGAGATATGGTTCCAGCTTTTGTAATTTGACACTTGACAAAACATGGGACTTGACACACAATGTTTACAGCACAGACGAAAACAACAAGCTTCACGAATGCGTCAGTTTAAGACAGACACGGTTTTAAATGTATCCCGAGGAGCACTATTATAATATAAGTGAAGCATTACGTTACATCTCCACCACGTCATGTGTTATCATCAGCACACATTTACCCCCATTCTAGAGCCAGTGTAAATAAGACAAACGCGCTTGCGAAATAACTGTTCTAATGCCACAGACGTGCCAGTCAATAGCTGCCCGCAGCTGTGGTCACTTGAACGGTGCTGTTATCGTAGTCAAGACACGGGAGTAGCGCTAGCTAGACAAAGACATGTCATTTCAGCTAACTAGCCGGCTAGCAAGACTAGCGACATTAGCTAGCCTCTGAACCACTCCCGTGAGGCAACATTAGCATAGCCGGCTAACGTCAGGCTAAAGACTGAACGGTACATGCCTGCTAGATAGCTAGCTAACCCTAAAATCAAACTATTATTAAGTTATCTTCCCACAGTGAGGTGTACGCTGACAAAAATCACGCCACATACACACACAAGAGCAATACGCCAACACGCACAAGTAAACGAACACAGCGGAATGTATTAGTGCAGCTGGTGAGTTACCTTCTGTCTGACTTGTTTACAAACACTTTCATGACTACGCACCAATTGAGCCTCCACCGGGATGGGATTAGGAAATGACGTCATAACATGGCGGCTCTGTGTGGACCTCTGGACAGGCGGTTGGGTCAACATTTATTTTAGGTCGTTATTTTAGACGCTGAGCGGTTGCACTCGAAACAGGGCGTGCGTTAATGTCACCTCGGTCTCTGGTTATCCACGCATTTGCAGCTCAACGGTTAGTTACCGATCTAACGTGAGGTGACGCTCATTTTAACGGAACCCTCTCTAAAGAGCTCGAGCGGGCACCGGACGCTTCCACGAGCCCGGAAGAACACATCCAACGAGGAGGTGAGAAAAACGGAGATTAGAAATGACTTTTGTAACGTATTCATATCAATCGCGTGATTACCATATTTCAAATGCAAACGGGTTAAATATAACCAAAGGGATTGAAATACGTGTATAGCCCACAGAGCGGTCAGCTGCTTTGCTACCGTTAGTTTTCTCAGAGTTTAGCTACAGTAGATTAGTCTTCCTAACTAACGTTCTATGAATTCGCCCAATTTGCATTTACATTTGCATGAAACTCACACATTGAATAGCAGCTGTCTGTGTGAACAGTAACCAGATATATTTATCCTCATGCAGCTCCACAACCAGGCTGCTCAGAGTCCTCAAGATGTCGCTGTTCTTCATTGTACATGTATAACATATTTATAATCAGCTCCACCTCGACCAACTAACGTTACAACGATATAATGCCACGCGGCCATTAATGCAACTGTAATAATATTCCAGTAATACAATAATATAACGCTAACGGCATTTTTCTGCATTAAACTGCATGAATAATAGTTTTAACTTAAGTAACATTGAATGCAGTGCTTGCAATCAATTATTATTTATTCGTTATATTGCTGCTTTAACGAAGGATCTAAGTACATCATATCCTTCTGCCTATTTAAATCTCTGTCTAATTCTAAGTGACCTTACTAGCACTGTGTGTTGGTTTAACACAGCGGTTCCCAAACTTTTTAGGCCGCGCACCCCCTTCTACATCCCGACCGGGTTCGCGCACCCCCCCCCCCCCCCCCCTTAATAAAAAAAAAAAAAAAAAGAAGCAACAGAGCCTTTTAAGCCTTCATAGCCGCATAAGAATCGGACCAATGAGAGAACAGTTTGCTGCGCGTGGCATTTGTTTACAAGATTTAGTCCGCTGTTAAATGTTGCAGTGTGAACACAAACCGAACAACGGAGCAACTGCAACAAAGGAAACGAACTGAAGGTGTGAAAACGCCCTGAAACACTGCAACAAAGTTTCAATAACTTTCAGTGACACAAGGCGTCACTTTTAAAGAGCAATACGGATGCGAGCACACACGCACAGGCTCAGAGGCAGATTATCACATTTAATTTACAATTAATGAGCGACTAATGTAGCCAGGATGTCTTCGGACAAAGCATCGATGCAGCGACACAGTGTTGTTGGACACCGGGATCATGCACAACTTTTTTGCTTCTTTCTCCCCAATCATACATTCCACCATCTCTCTGGCAGCTGGCAAGCTCACATCTTCGGCGATTGTGTGCGGTAGCCCCTTTCTCGCTATTCTGTAACCAGATATGAAGCCCGTAGTGCGTCATTTATAGACCCAACAGATGAATGAGACTGCAGTTGTTTTTGGCTGTTTTGTAACTCCTCCAATTTCGATATAAACAATGTAAGGGGCTTTTGACTTGCACTGGCATGCTTGGTGTTCAGGTGGCGACGTAAATAAGAGCTTCAGACTGTTAGCCAGAACCTCACTGCACACCACGCACTGTGGCTTTGGGCAATCTGCGTCGCCAATCCAAGTGAAGCCCAGACACAGATACTTTTCATCATATTTCCTCTTTTTTTCCCAGTCTGCGCCGTCTCATCTTCCTCTGACTCTGGCTCGATTTCTTCTCCCCCCAACGCACCTCTCCGTTCCCCTCGCCTCCGATTCCTCTCTCTCTCTCTGTCCCTCTCCTCTTTTACGACTGATAGCTTCAGATGTCCCACCTGACAGTTTTTAAATTAAAATTACATTTTTTTTTATATTTAATATTATTACACCATCAGACCGCCATTACACTTTTCCTCTCGCGCACCCCCTAGAGGCAGCTCGCGCACCCCCAGGGGTGCGCGCACCTCACTTTGGGAATCCCTGGTTTAACAGGTTATACAGAAGACCAAACCATGATGATACTTTCTCCTTCCATAACAATGACAAATCCACAGTGTTTTCCTTGTAATACAGACATCAAAAAGGTAGCAGGGACAGGTTACGTAAAGGTTGCTGCGTGTCTAACATTCAGTGGTTACAAGGGCTCAGCGCCCCTAAAGGCATCCATCCAAATGAATGAACAATGACGCAGCCAGATGCGGAGCAACAGGTTACAGCTGTCCTGCAGGAAAAGGGCTCATACAGGAATGCACAACCTAATGCTCCTTGACATAAATGGGGCAACAAATGTATTCAACTTGTTTAACAAAAATGCACCGGTGCATTTAGCAGCCTTTTACATTCAGAGTGATCTTCAATGAGTGAAGCATTTGCAGGATAAATCATGGCTATACCATGCAGGGACCAACCAAACCTGTTTGGAAGGAGGTGTTTCACACACTATCTATTCTGGGAATACCCATTTTATCTTACACTTGTGTAACGTTGTCTTACTGGTGCAACTACATTTCATTTAAGAAGTTAATGACATTTTAGTGGGTCCAACTTGGTAGTTGAGTTCCTAATTTCAGTTGGTGTAACCTTTCCTCACTCAACTAGGCCACTCATAGAGGATCTTAAGTGTTAAAAATAGTCCACCTTGCACTTTTAATTTTTAAAAAAGTTCACAAAACAGTCAGATGCTAGTTTGTTTCAGTTCTGCTTTTTTTCTTTAAATAATGTGCCTTTTTTAAAGCCGTGCATAGCTGTTTTAAGTTTTATGACCATATTATACTGGTGTATTTTATTTTTACTACCATCTTATTGCAGATAACAATTGACAGGTGGTCCAATGAATGTAGTTTGTTTCATGGCAGTAAAGAGCTGCTTGTTCTGACACAGTCCCAGTAAACTGCAGGGTTTCTCAAGTGCACTCAGTGATTGTGGACATGGAGAACTCTTTCTATCATTGTGCCAGTCAGCAAGTTTCAACAGCATACAGTAACATCTGGGCTTCAGCTGAGTCCGCCAATAATGTTGTTGTTCTGTAACAGGGGGATGGACATAGACTGCCAGCCCGAGGAATCCGTCGTCTCTTCCTCTGACGAGGACTGTGCTGTGCTCGGCCACGTCAAGGACATGAGTTTGGAGGCAGAGGCGGTGGTAAACGACGTACGTTTTGCCGTTGACGAAATGCACGTGTCACAAAGTCTCAGCAGCGCGTCAGATGTGGCCTACATAAACGTGGAAACACGAGAGGGAAACCGGTATTGTCTGGAGCTCACAGAGTCGGGATTAAGGGTAAAGACAAACGGAAAGTGAAGCACAGTGATTTCCTCTTTTATTCCTCATTGTATGCATGTTTTTACAATAAATCACTTCTCCAAACAGGTGGTGGGCTATGCCTTCAATCAAGTGGACGAGGATTTAGACACCCAGTACCACGAGACTGTTTACTCACTTCTCGACAAGCTGAGTCCGGGCTACAGAGAAGCCTTTGGGAACGCTTTGCTCCAGCGGCTAGAGAGACTGAAGCAAAGCGGACAGTAGAAAGGACCAAGTTGAAGAAGTGGAACAGAGGTTGATGATGTGGGTCAATTTGGATGTGTGAGCCAAGTCTGGTCAAATATTATAGCCTATTATGTGACATCAAGCTGCCTAGCTACCACTACAGTAAGGCTTACCCTGCGCCATCAACTCTGCTTAGTTCTGACTTCCATATTGAATGACCTCATGTTGCTTGGTGGTTTTGGCTGTTGCAACATTGTGTTGACTTTACTGTGGAAAGGTTTTACAACGGTGCACATTGTTTGACAATGTTGCACTTTTGTACTCATGAGAATGGTCTGAGAAAGAAGCAGGTTGTATGAATTAGTTACTTGCACTAAAACTGTGACCGGACAACTGATATCTGCTCAAACGTACCAACTAGTTCTTATTCAGCAGGTGAAAGTGCCAAAGCTATATTCTGTCAACTCATGTATGTACTGCTTTAATGACCGATTAATGCCATTTTGTGGGGCTGACATTTCACATGGATAACTAGGTCAGAAACTCTTTGAAAAATGTCTCAATTATCAAGTTAATTTGTTTGAATATTATTTTTCTCCATACTGCATTGCAACTCAAACTTGCATTTCAAGCCGTTTCTGTAAAAGTGATCACTGATATATATTTGTTGTAGTCTCTCAAATTTTGGTTAATTGTCATAATACAGTTATATCCTTCGGTGTTAAGAAATCCATTCCATGCTGCTGGCCTTTGCACAGAACAATAAATTCTGAGAATTACATTATCGGTAGTCTTCATTTTTACATCTACATACGTCTGCCAGAAGGCAAACCAAGGTTGAGCAGCGGAGTTTTAAAACAAAAATAAAGTTTCTTCACCACTGAGTCATCAAGGGCTGATTTTGGGGAAATTGAGTTAAAGTTCACCAACATTTTTGGATCAAGTGTCTTACAAGTACATTTGACATAATGGTCCTTATAACAAATTTGACTCAAATGTTAGTCCATATCAATCACACTATAAAACTTTGTTACACATTAGATTTCTTTATTTCATTTACACATCTAGTAGTACAAGGTCAGTAAGAAACAATACAAAGGTTATAGTAAAGAAAAATACAGAATGTACCTTTTCTGACTACACAGCAGCCAGTAAGACAAGACAATTGCACTGCACTGGAAGTGGTTCAGGGTCATTCACAAACAACTGTATTGCTTCACAGCCACTTCCCTTAAACTCGACTGTTAGGCAGATCACTGCAAAAATCACCCGTTTATTTATTTCAGCAGGAGTCAAAATGTGTGAGTGCAGCAAAGTCTTGCAAACCAGTGAAAAACAGACATCTTAAAAATCAATTTGATGGATGAATAAAATGAGATCATAGCTAGAATCATTCTGCAGGTTTTTAGTCATAGCTGAATCCCTTTCTTAAAAATATATATATTGCACTTTAGCTAGCTTAGCTCACAGAATCTGAACCGGGAACCGAATGCAGAACAGGTCTTTTTGGTTGTCGTCTTTCAGTTCCCACTCCACGACCAGTTTTATCTAGAAATGCAGAAGAGTGATCAGTGAGAAATGCAGAAGAGTGTTCAGTGAACAACGTGGGCCTTGCATGTTACATTTAACACACACAAGTTTTGAAGAAGTGACAGATGTAATAGGTAGACCGAAAGGACATTTTTACTTAGAAATTTGGCTACATTGAAAGAACACCTGTTTGAAAAGGTTTGTTGCCGATGTAACAAGTAGTACTTACTGGAGGGTACATAGACTTCACAGGAAGAGAGTTCAGATAGTGATAATTCTGCTGCTTCTGGATGGGACACTGGATTCCAGACTTGCAGCCATCTTCTATGGGAATGGGGAAGGGGACTGCAACTCCAGCAATGACGCCATGAACCACCGCTTTGCTCGACTGGCTCTCCACAGCTACAACAGATAACACATGACTGAGATCAAAAAGTACAAACAAAATACAAGTCCTATTCATTTATGTTCTGACTGTCGGGTGAAGTATTTCAAAGACAAAGCACCCTTACCACTGTCGAATGTCACATTGACACTGTAGGACTGTCCTCTGTGTAGCTGACATGGCTGAACGGCACAAGGGCTAATGTCCACTATGGACACTTTACCAGAAGGGGAGCCTAAAGAGAAACAAGGGGGAAAGAAAAATGTCTTAAAAAAAATAAGCAGACCTAAGCATACAAAAAAGAGAAAACTACCAATATCCAGGAGCTCAGTCTCAATATACTTTTGCACAAGGTACCTAAAAAAAAAAATATATATATATATAATCTAAAGTAAAGAATGTAATCTTATTAATTTTTAGTGTTCGGCCACTCAGCTCGATCTCTTCTGTGGCTCAGGAGGAGTCTGTCCAAAGTGTAAAAAGATAACCCTGATGAGATCAGAGAGTCTCGTGACAGCCATTGTTACATTGTGGGAAACGTAGAATCTGTCATCGTTTTTGGAAGTCCACTCAAATAAGAGACTAGACGTTTCTTTCTTGGACTCTGCTGCTTCTTTCTTTTCTGAGTCCTCTCAGAAGTGCTGTACAAAAATCACTTCTAGATGGAGTGACAGCTCTGATCACTCAGGAAACTCCTAATTAATCACTGAATATGAACAAAACGAGCACATGAGAGTTGTTCATGTGCACACGACTGTGTGACAGAGATGTGCCCAGACATGAAACAGTCAGTCAAAGAAACAATGGAACATTAATCAAAAATGCTGATAATTAAACCTTAATGACTATAGGATGGACAAAACAAGCATTTAAACAGAAGTCACTTCTGTATTCTGGTAAACTTATATATTTTATAATAACAGGACAGCAACACATGTTAACCAATGGATTTCTTCACTCCCTTTTAAGATTGCGTCACAAATGTTTACCGCTAACGTACAAGGCAGTTACAACAGTAATTAAAAGTCAGAAGAGTAGTAAATCTGACGTTTGTCATTAAAATGAGTGAAGTGAAACTTACCGCAGTCAATGAACTTCACTGGCACCGCACAGATGAGTCCCATTAAGCACAACAAAACGAAAAAACGAGTCGGGACATCCATGTTTATTTCCTAACAAAAACAAAGACATGAATTGAGGAAATAGTAATTAGGTAATAGAAAAGGAAACCTCACCAGACGTCAGCGGTCAGTTTAAGTGTTCAATCATATGACTTTGTGTTAGTTTCCTCAAATGTTCCGAGTGTAGCAGTGATTATAGAGTTTAACAAAGAACACGTACTCTTCCACTACCTGGCACCAAGAGTAACTATACAATCATAATAGCCTGCTAATAAGCATAACATAAGGACATCAATGAAGCAACTGTACCTTTGAAGCGCTTTCTGCAGTTTCCGAAGTGAAGACGACAACCGCCGAGCACCTTTTATTTCCGTCTATCACGAGATCGAAGTAACGCCTATTTATCATACAATGCAAATCATTAAGATTTAGGTTTTTGTGCCCGAAATCAAGGTTGTCAGGAAACCTCTCAGCGTTAAGACTCCGCCTCATGCGATACAATTGGCAGATCAAAATCTCAAGCAGTACACAAACCATAGACTGTAAAAACGAACCCAGTCATCTTTTACCCAACCTAAATGCATCAATTCAGGGAGATCTGTGCCTGCAAGGCAAAGCCAAGGTATAGAAGTGCTCCCAACTACAAAACAAACACGTTTTCTTCTTCTTTTGATTGGCAGTTAAACCGACGAATCAAACGACCGTATTGTACAAATCTGGGCGTATCTATTTGACAGACAATCCTTTCAGCCAATAAAGTTGCAATCTTCCCTCCGTCGTAAACTGGGGGATGTAACCTTCCGACATTTGTTATGGAAGATGGCATTCGTGAGAGCAGCTATGATAACTGCGTCAAAGTCAACAGTATTAAACATTGCTAGGTAACGCTTATTTGTCACCAGTAGAGATAATCTGTAAACAATCTCTCTGGGGGAGAAAAAGAGCTGCGTGTTGAATTATTGTTATTAGCAGGCTAACGTTAGCTGTTAGCGCTACCGTTAAGTAGCTAGCTAGCCCCAAGGCTAGCGAGGCTACTAGTCCTGCTGCTGTCGTGCAATCTGATTTTAACATAACGTCTTTTTTTTTGCAGGGCATCAACTATTTTGTCCAACCACAATGTGAGCCAACAGTTACACCGGCTTCGTCAAAATCACCTGCCCCTTTACACAACGGCGCTTCACCGCTTCAGCAGTGCCTCAACCCAGCAGAAGCCAGCGGGGTCAGAACCATCTGAAGACAAAGTACAACTCACTGAGTCATGTGTGAAGGTGTGACATGTCCACGATTAAGCATCATACTGTCATGTCTGATAATCCAAACATTTAATTAATCCCCCATCTGAGTGAAGTGTTATTTATCAACATTGTTGATATCTGATATCTGATTATGGACCATGCTAACATGCAGTAGCCACCGTGTCAATCAATGTGTTGGATTGTTATTTTGTACTTTGCACCTCATTCATCATGATTCTGTCCCTCCTTTAACACAGAGACTAGGGGAAATCATGGGGAAGGGCGATTATCTGAGAATACATGTGGAGGGAGGAGGCTGCTCTGGGTTCCAGTACAAGTTTTCTGTTGAGAATAACAAGAATGAAGATGACAGGTAAACTGCCACAAACCTATCTTTGAAGTTGTTGTTTCACACCGGTCTCATTGTGTCCTTATTGTCTCTTATAATCTCTGTTCCCTCCTGCATCCACGCTGCTCTGCTATCAGGGTGTTTGAGCAGGGAGGAGTGGGCATCATTGTGGACCAGGACAGCCTGGAGTTTGTGAAAGGAGCGACTGTGGACTTCACCCATGAGCTGATCCGCTCCACCTTCCTCGTGCTCAAGAATCCTCAAGCCGATCATGGCTGCTCCTGTGGCAGCTCCTTCTCTGTCAAATTATGACCCTGCGTCAATGTTACTTGATACGCTGATTTACCAGTTTGTGGACAAAATACAATTAAATATCATAAGACACTTTTAAACATAATGCTTTCTAACTACTGGTGTTGTAGGTGTGAAACAAGTTAACTGAATGAAAGGATGGGGTATCTATTGATCATTGTGCTGTTTTGCAGATAGTGCCGGTCGTTGCTCATTGATAGATGACTTCACAACATTCAGCTGTAATCATCAAGTATTCAATTCAAAACAAAAAGGTCAATTGAGGCGTTTGAGTCTGCGGTGCTTAGATTTGCCCTGGGTGTAAAATATGTAAATAGGCTAAATATATGATTGGAGAGAGCTAAGCTATATTGTTTCATCTAAAATAAAATTGAGTGAATTTAAAATATTTGTATCTTCAGTCTGTTCAATTTTTATTCTATGCAAATTGTGTGTTATATGATTTATTACACTTTCATCATTAGATTAAAGGGATGAAAGGGAACCCAGGAAATGTCTATTTATTGATAATTGATGAAAGGTTAGTCGCACTGATCGTTTCATTGAAAGTGTTACTTCGTCAGCGTTATTAATTGGTCTGGATTCATTACACCACTCTGAAAACATATCACTCAAAGTCATGGTTGCCTTTTTTATTAAAGTGGAATTTAAGAAACATCTCACAAAAAATATACAAAAAGAATATATACAAATGATATGTACACTGGTATAATGTAAATCAAATTATGCAGCAACAATTTTTTGTATAGTTAGTCTTAATACAAGGAGCAAAATATTTTTGCACTTTTCATATTTTCTCTGATAAAACATTCCATTTAAGCAATATATCCGATAACACAAAACATTAACCTACTGTTGAAAAAAGTCACACCGTTCATATTCATGAAAATGCGACATTAATACGTCATAGCAGCACACTGAGAAGTGAGAAAGAATTGCAACCGTGTATTGAACCATCAATTTACAGCTGTTCTTTTTTTTCTGAGGAATTTGGTTCAGACAGATTGTCTTCCAGTAAGCCATGCACACCCACTTACCACAAACACATCCTCAAACAAGTATGAGCACGTTTAACTTGTCATGAGGGGAACACTGCCTAGGGAGGTTTGAGGTCAACCTGTCAACAACACAACCACATAAACAAACCGTAAATGAACCATCAGGGTAACACAGTGACCAGGTCAGGTGTACAGTGCATAGTATGCTTTGGCATGCTGACATCCAGAACATAACAGTGGATGTTACATTCAGAAGGAAGGCCACCGGATTTGGAATCACCAGTAATAATAGAACAAACAAATGACTACATGATCCAAAAAGTAAAACCAACTCATACAAAAAGAATCCAAACCCTTATAAATTAAACACTCAGATTAAGGCTAATTCAGTTTGCTACATGTTTTCAAAAAATGGCATTGTCAGTAACACAATTTCATCGGCCTATCAAGTGGCAAAACGTCCATTTTCAACATGTACACAGATACACTCATTCTTTAAAAAACAAAAAATGGATTATTATTTTTATTATTTGAGAGATGTGTCTCTTTTTTTAAGGATGATGTGATGTTATGAGAGCAGGGCTGTATGCCCTCCGCCTGTGTTCACAATCAGGACTGATGCTGTGATGAAAATGAGCCTTTAACATATGCATGCACCTATAGTTTTGAGGCAGTAAGTCAGATCACCACTCATTACAAGCTGCCACGTCTCCTCCTCCTCCTCCTCCTCCTCCTCCTCCTCCTCCTCCTCCTCCTCCTCCTCCTCCTCCTCCTCCTCCTCCTCCTCCTCCTTGCTTCAATGCATCCTTTTAGCATCATTTTCTCTCTGGAGAGCCATGCTGGGAGACTTTCTGAGGCAGGGTTGGTCCAGGTGTGATCCTCAATGAGGGGCATGGACACACCTCCACACAAAGAGGCTAGAGAGGACATAAAGGAAAGGATGCATCGCTAAATATTTGATTGTGATGTCATTTGTAAGCTATGTTGTGATTTGGAGCCACAGTCATACCTCCTGTCATCTCCACCGGCACTAACCACGAAGCGGTCTCCATTTGTGAAGCGTACATTGGTCAAGTGAGCAGAATGGCCCATAAAGCGTTTGTGTTTGCCCTGAAAACAGAACACATACATATCATCCAGGTGGCATCTCTCAGAGTACAGTAAACGTGAGACGATTCACCACACAGTGGCTTCGTGATTTAAGCGTATCTCTGAAAGGTGCAGAGAAATGTTTTACTTTTATCACCTGACAGATGGCATCGGGTAAATATCAGTGTCATATACACAACACTATTATGCAATCATACTTACAAACTTCTCTGGACATGGAAAGTCAAAGAGCTTCACCATTCCAAAGTCATCGCCTGTGACGATGTTAAGGCCTGAGTGGGACACACAGGCACAAGTGACGTCTGCTTTGTCAGTGTTGCGGGACCAGATGCCTATGACCTCGTCCCCAAGGACACTGGATACAGAGAGAGAGAGAGAGCAATCATATATTTATCCATTACCTTTCTAACGTGCACGTGTCGGTCTTAACACCGGGACTCTCACCTTGTCCAGGTGGCCCAGGTGATCCTGTCGATCTGGGACTGCTCTGTGACCTGCTTCCCAGATGGCACCTCGTACACGAGCCGTTTATAAGCACCGGTGGATATCTGGTTCAAGACATTACAGGTTAGGGATCATACAGCCAGCCAGCTAGCATTAAAGACAAACATGCCCTCCCACTGCAGAGTTGATAAACCCTCTCACAGTCCATACCTGGACGTAAGTGCTGTCAGCCGAAAAGTCCATCTGCATCACGAAGCTGGGGATGTCCCTGCAGCAGTTGATGCGGTTGAGCTGCGGTCCGAGTGTCAGGTCGTAGAAGTCAACTGCGCTCTCAGTAGAGCCTACGGCCAGGTAGCGAGAGTTTGGACTGAACCTGTTAGAAAGACATGCAACGTTTTAAAAGTCTGTCTGTCCTGTCAGATTTACTTTGAAGTGTGTGGAGTAGGTTTGACCTATTTCAGTCTCCAAAGAAAATTTGTTAGCGTGACATTCCCTGAGGAAGACCTATGGTGGTCGAAACATGTTGCCTCTTTAAATGATTTAGCCACCATAATAAAGGCTTTTTAATATTTCCTTCCTCGTTGGTCTTAGATTTTTAGAGATTTTCTGGATTTCCTTCCCCTTGAACTCAGCTGTACCTTGTGCAAAGTGCCAAACTCTTTTGTCATTACCTAATATCCTGAATAGGAGAGCGCCGGTCTCTTTTCTTGCCCCAGATTTTGAGTGAGGCCACCAGCAGGATGATGAACTCTCCGTTCTTCATGCCGATGGCCACCATGTCTCCTTCAGGACTGTAGCTGATGGTGCGTGCCGGGTGGCCCAGGTTCACCTTATTCAGCATCTTCTGTTTCCCCACAAGTCCATGCAACATCATCACATTCTTGTTATGAGTGTAACTTTGTGAATGAGGAACAACCATCTTAATTCCCCTTGATAAAAGCAACATCTTATATGATAGAAGTACGAAAGTATTGGGAGGAATTGAGATAGTTCTGAGGGGATTGAGGTAACAAGGCTGACCTTCTCCGGGATGTCCCACAGACGAACAGTGCCGTCCTCTGCCGCAGACAGGAATACGTCTCGGGAGGGATGGGTGCCCAAGCCCCAGATCGGTCCGTCCATGTGTCCGTTCACCAAGATGTTGCACGCTGCATTCTTCTCTCCTACCTCAATGATCTCTGCATTCCTGGTCCCCACGAGGATTTTACCCTGACACAGAAATCAGTAAAATGTGTCAAAATACACACGATGAAGTTTGCAATTCGTTGGATCCTTTTATAGAGTGCGATATTATGTGCGACCTACCTTTCCTCTGCACACAGAGCGAACACAGTCTATGACCTGTCCGGTTTCTAATCGAAACGCTCTGCAGCGTTTCAGCTCCTGGTCCCAGAGCTTTAGAGCACCTCCCTCTTTTGAGCTGTGGAGGAACACATACGTGTATTTCATCCCTCAGCTGATGCAATTCACAGCTTTAAATATGTATGCATTTCCCCCTCATATGTATATATTCGTATATTGGTATTACATTCATATGGGGAACTACATTGTTGCAAATATCAATACAATTAATAAAAAACTAGTATTAAAAGCAAAGAGATGTTTTCCATAATCTGGAATCAAGGCCATCCAACCCTGCTACACAGTGTGAGCTCACTGATATGTAATATGGTGTATTAATGTAACAGAGCAGCACTCACGGTCTTTCCTTGCCTCCGGTGACAATGAGGCCGTCTCTCAGTGTGGTGTACATGGTGAACACAGGGCCCGTATGAGCTTTGGCCACAATTCTCACTAGAATGTGTTCCTTCCACACACACACATCCCCACTTATGGTACCTGTAAATGTCAAGGTATTCTGAAAAGAAAACAAAGCTGCACTAATCTAGTGGCCTAAGAGAGCAGAGCGAGCAATGCAAAAACAACTCACAGCACATTTAAGTAGACAGTTTGGGATCTGGTGAGCTTTAAATATTAGTAGAGTCAAATTATGAGGTCAAATGTAGTATGTAGTAAAAACATTAAAAAAATTCATGAATATTAGTTGAAAGCCACTTACAGCTCCAAATGCTACAGACAGCATGGTCTGCATCCGGGCGTCCTCTATGGAACTCAGCACACCTTTTTTGCTGAGCAAAGCTCGACCAGCTAACGTCCAGAAACGCACATGCTTGATCCCCACAGACACAAAGTGTGTGTCAGAGTCTGGACGAAATTCAGCTACAAAGACCCTCTGGGTGTGACCTACCCGGCTGGCAATTTTGGCACCTAAAAAAACCGAAATAGAGTGCAATGAAAGCATGATCTCTGAATTGTGGTTGGACGGTCTAATCCCCAGAATGAGGTCAAAGTTGATTATTCAGTTTTACCTTCCTGCCATTTCCAGATGGTGACGGTGTGTTCGGGGTCCAGGCCCACAGACAGCAGGAGTTTTCCTGTGGCACTAAAGCTGACGGAGCAAACACCACCGGAGTGGAAACAACGGAGCACCGACAGCGTCTGCTTGGTCATGGCGTCCCACACGTGTATAGATGGAGACGTGGCTGAGGGACAGAGAAGGAGAATTGTAGATCTAAAATGAACTACTATCAATGCACTTCTTTATTTTTTGCGTCCAACTTATGTCATCCTTTAACAAAATAATGAATTATTGTCTTTCTACAAATTCTATATTCCAATTTAACAAAACCCTAAAACTTAAAAGGTATAGGCTAGAGTTTAGACATATGCTTTCACAGCTTTTTATATATACTACATAATATTTCTTACTTTTTTTAGACGATAATGTAAAAGAATCTACAACAAAGCAAAAATGCTTCCAAACATTATTTCTAAAAATAAAGTTTGCATGAGGCAAAGGCCACAAATCAAGTGGCCACTAGATGGCGATATAGAATATAATGAGCTGAAACAATACCGATTATAATAGTTTTTAACACCAAATTTCATCATCCACATGACGACTCATTTTGAAATGTCCTTACCTGACATGTCACCAGTATCACCTGAAAAGAAGATAAAAAATCGGATTTATTGACAGCCGATAAATTATCTGTTCATTTTTTGTGACTTTCTGAGCAATTTTTAAATATTTAGGTAATTTACAGAAAATCATTACAAATCTAAAAGTTATATGGATAAAATGTTATGCCATTACAAATCCATGTAATTCAATATCTGCCAATTTCTGCTTATGTGTGTCTTTCCGTGACAAATGCAGCATGCGTGACAATCTCACAACCATCCATTTATGCATGAATGTGGCTCTATAGCACAGATCAGCTCGTAGGAGGGGGATGGCTGTCTGCCATGTATACCCCCCCCCCCTGCACAAAGCACACCACAGGATACAGGGGCGAGAAATGAGGCGGCTGGTGACACAGGAGGTCAACTTCTCACAAACATACCTACTTGGCCAGTTGCCACCACGTTGGGAAATTTGGGATGTTGATTGATTGTCAGGCACAAAATGTCATCACTGTGTTCTGCATAGAAACTTTGGCAGGCTGTAAGAAAACACACACACACACACACACAGATACAAAATGAAATGTTTGCTTTACAGTGATTAGTAACACTGTCAGCGAGTCTTCTAGACCGTCTACTCACAGGTCGTCAGGTTGAGTACGATGCCAACCGAGGCCGTGTGGTAGATGATGTCCGCCCCCTCGTTCAGGTAGTGCACGTTATTGCGGCAGTCATTGCCACGGTAACCAAACACCAGGTCCAACACCAGGTCCTGCGGGGGAGTCAGAAAAAGTCAGAAGGGTCAACGCCATGACAACTAAGATGTTCAGAGCCAGCTGCTGGCCGAAGGAGTACGTCGTTGTTCAATTACAGCTCTGTCCGGACAAAGGACGAGCACACAGCGTCTTCAGAAGGAAGAATCACATTCGAAACCAAACATTTTGAATATTTTGCTGACAAGATAAGACTCCATCTGTTTACAATAAGTTCCCCATCTGTTTTAGGAAGGATGTGAGGTTTGTCTTACCTCAATGGGTCTCTTCTTTTTGCCTACATTGTTGGTCTGCAGCTTCTCCGGCTGTGGCAGCGCTCTGCTGACAGGAGGCCTGAAACAGACAGCTGGGATAAGGGGGGGTTGCTGCAGAGCTGCTGATGATCATGATAATGATGACAATAGTAATAACAACACACTGTTTGCTACTCTGACTATGATGCAAACACATTGTATGAACATCTACTCATATGTGCACACAAATAGGTGAAGTTTTATCTCAAAGGAAAAGAGCTACAATTCTTGAGGTGGGATTATTCTTTTAAAAAGCAGGTGACATGTCAAGGCTTCTTGTATCACAAGTGGAACAGAGTTTGTTTTGCCAGCGAAGCAATGAAAGGACTATGTTTGAATAAGGGGACTGAGTGGGAACGAGAATGAAAATGCTAAGAATCATCCATTATGGGAAAGAAAAGTTCAAGGAAATATGACATAACTGGAGCTTTGTCTGTTAATTAATAAGACTTTTATAGTGCATATTTAAAACACAATGGCATGAAAAAACTATTGATAATGCAAAGACTGTAAGTACAAACTATTACCATGACCTTCCTCCACAGTCAAGGCAGGGTGTGGAAAGAGTGGCTTCATATTTAATCGACAAATATCTACATGAGGTTGTGTGTGTACTCCATAGAATAATCACATAACCAGACAATAAGCAGCTTACCTTGACCCTCTTCATGGCAGCAACAACAAAGAGAAAGTTCGAATTAGAAAAAGGTTTCTTACAGCGTTCACTGCTGCCTGGCTGGACACACGTGACGAAACACAACACCTCAGCCACCGAGGACGTAAAACACGGGAGTCAGCGCCATGGTGTAACCATGACAACTAAAGTCCATTTCCATGACAACTGTGAGGATGCTTTCATCGTTGTCAAAAAGAAAAACTAATCTGGAAATCAATGACCCTGAATCACCCAAAGTCTGAGACACACTTAAAGATGGATTGTAATGATGTAAAATATGAAAATGCTTGTAAGCGCTGTTCAGGACCAGACGAACAAACAATATATTTCCTTAAAAACACTCTAAAATATTCTAAAGATGTGTGCATTTCTAACATTCCTTCTGGTTTAATGAAGTTAATAGCTGAATTTTTCTCCGAGTCGCTGACTATCAAAAACATTCAGATTTAAAAATTGTTCTGCTGACGACTAACAATGATTAAAGTAAATTAAATTCAAGCTCTAACTTAATTGTCAGCCCAATTATTCCTGCCTGTCAGAACAGTAGCTCATTAACAAGTGAATTAACACCCAAAAGAGCATCAAACGCTGAAAATGAATCACTAAAACTGCTGAATTTGTACAGAGGGGACTTAAAGGCATTATATAAAGCTTCGAGAAGTGAAAGATAGTTCTTGATACTGTCTCGAGTCTTGACATGATTTCGTGAGATAAGGTGCTTCTCTGTATTTATACATGCTGCGCCCTCTGCTTCATCTTTTGTCCAAAATCAACATTCATGAACACTATAGAGCTTACCTGACCACCCCTTGTCTTCAAGTAGAATTAAAGAACGAAGCAGGATAATGACAGATGGACAGCCATTAAAGGAAAGAAGAAGAGCAGAAAAGGCTGAGTTATTTCAAAAGGGCAGCGACAGGGCAGGAATTTCACGCAGGAAAGGAAAAGATATGTTGACTGAAGAAGGCAGGTTTGGCTTCGTCTTGATGCAGAAGCCTTATTCTGCATACTGTGACCTTTCCTATTCCTAAAAGGTATTTTCTGACTGCGCAGGAGCATCCCTCTGACCATCTGCAAAGCTTCACCACAGCTTCAATGACAGATACCTTTCGTCCACCGAGGGCTCTTTGAGCTGCAAGTGGGGTTTCACGCCCGTCATGGGACGCATGTTGGCGGATAAGGCCTTGATGGTGTAGCTGATCTCGTTCTCCCTCGTCACATCACTGTCGTAACCTGGTGACGGACAGGAATGATACCGATTTTAGCGGCAGAAACATTCGATGAATGAAAAACCTCAAAAGGAAGCTCATCGCTCACCTCCATCATCCTCACTCTCGATGTCCGACTCCTCACTGTCGCACTGTTTGAATTCCCGGTGGCCCTCCGGCTCGTGGGCCCAGATCATGAGGCACGTGTCAGCCCCGCCGACTGTCACCAAGAGGCTGTCGTCATGGGTCCACCGCACATTGGTAACATGTGTGCTGTGGGCCACGTAGCGTTTGAACTTTGCATACTTCCCCTGAGGGAAGAGGGACAAGATTTATGTAACACTATGTGACATTAACACGGAAATTTACATCAAATTTGCATAAACGTAAGCCGTAAGTCATGAGGCGCTCAACCCAGTTAATACGAGGAATCATGCATTGTGTCTTACCTTGACAGGGTATCTGAAGAGCTTGACGTATCCCAAGTCATCTCCTGTTGCTAGCACCTTCCTGTCGTTACTAAGGCAGGCGGCAGTCACCTCAGTGACCTCGTTGATCAAAGGCCAGATGCCCTCAACAGACGTACCCAGGACACACGTCCACGTGCTCCAGTCAATCTTCTCCACCTGAGCCAAGTGAGTAGGCAATGAGAGATGACTCTTATAGCTCTTTGTAAAAGCACCTCACTATATAGTCCTTAGCTGTCAACGAGCAAGATAGCAACAAAATAAAACAACAAATCAGAAATGTACTCTGGAGCGTCACCACGAAGAGCCTCTACATGCATCTACCGGCAGCCTATACGGAGAGTCAACACTGAAATAAATTGCTCTCTCTTTGTCTTTATTAGAAGATGAGCCATCGCATTTTGAACCACCTACAGATAAGCGTCAACAAAATGTCAAACTATTCCTTCAAAAGGTAGGAAAGGAAGGAAGGAATGAGGAGGCAACTACTGTCTCAGCCAGTCGATAATCATCCTGTGATCAAGTGTGCAAGACAAGAGAGAAATGCGTGGGAGGGAAAGAGGAAAGCATCATGATGAGGTGAGCCAAACGAGCAAAAGTAGGAGAGGACATCGGTGCAGCGAGACACGATCTAGCAGCATCTATCATCCGTGACCCTTATTTTCTTAATGCTTGCCTGTGTGCCTCGCAAGGTGTCTGAATGTCACGCTGTATTATGGGTACCCTAAACACTGCCGCACTTCCACTGCCAACATTAGAATGACAACCCAGGAGGGCCGTGCAAATGCTTCACTGGCCCAAATTTTGAAATTTGGGCCAAGAGCGCAACCATAACCGAGGCCGCTCCTGTGCCTTCTCTCCCTGCTTACCTCTGTAGCCGGGATGGTCTGCCTCTTGCCACGAGGAGCCTCAAAGAAAAACTGCTCTTTAGCACCGGTGTTGACTTGGAGTAGTTTTCCTGTGAATGAAAGTGGGCCGTGATGTTCAACAGTTTTTTTAACAGAGACATTTTGAATCCATCATTTGATCGCTAGCAGTCGTTAGTATGTAAGGAAGCATTGTTCACCTCTCTTGTCCCAGTCCAGATGGGTAATGTAGTTGAGGCATCCTTTGCACACCCCAACCCGTTTGCTGCTCATTACATTGTAAATATCCACAAAAGTGTCCCCCGATGCGACTGCAAGGTACTTCCCAGTACCTGAGTAAACATAAGAGGGATGAGTTTCAGATAGTTCGTCAGTCTCTGTGGTCCAGACTTTAAGATTTAGACATTTTGCACGGACCATTTTGTTCATGTTCACCTCAGAATTGATGCAGTAACTTTGGGAATCCCATAACTTTTCATATAGTGCTTTCATCAAGTCAAAGTCAAAGTTTTTTGGTAATTCCAATAAAACGATTGGCATTCCCGTCAGCCTCGGCTGTGTTTTAATGCTAATTAGCAAATGTGAACACGCTAGCACACTAAACTAAGAAGATGAACATGGTAAACCTTACACCTGCTAAACACTGTAGCGTTTAGCTTATGTCGGTATGCGCCTAAGTCTGAATAAGATAAATAACTACACTGCTTTATAAAGCGGCTGTTAAGCAGTATAGGCTCTCAGGGACTCGTGGGTGTTGGGTTGACAAACAGCAGATCTTGCATCGTGGACTAAGGTTCAGTGTCAAGTTTCTTGGTCTCACTTTCTCTGCCCAAAACTCTTTCTCATTCCTCTTTTGCTGCCTCTCTGTCTGGCCTTCTAACAGAAAGCCCATTAATGTGGGTCAGGTGTCAGGCCCGCAGCAATATCCCCCCCCCCCCCCCCCCCCACCACTCACAGCGGAAGGGAAATATGTACACCTGCTGAACTTCTGCATCCTACACACACTAAGATGCTTTGAAGGACACACAGATTTCAGAGGCACGTTTACTTCTCAGACAGGATGTAATGGGAGTTTTGTCAAGGTGAAGAAATGCGGAGGTGAGCATCAGACCTGGAGAGAATCTGATATCAGAGATGATGTCCTTGCGGTGGTGGAAGGACACCAGGTCCTCCAGGGTGTCTGCGTTCACAATGAGGAAGCTGCCATCATTCAGGCCCACCGCCAAAGCTTTGCCATCAGGGGAGAAGCAGCAGCAGCGGCCGCCTGTGGAGGAGAATGTGTCTGTTGAAGCCCCAAGTCAGAAAATAGACTCGTCTGTTCGTGTTTTGAGCAGTGACTCACCTTTTCTGAGCTTGCGCACAGCCAGCATGCAGTGGCTGGGTGAAAGGTCCCATATGCGCAGGGTTTTATCATCACTGACGGTGGCACAGAGAGGGAGATGGGGATGAGTGGCCAGGCCCCAAACTTCGCCTTCCATGTGACCCTGCAAACACATACAATAGAGTAATTATCGACTGTGTTGATAGTCAACTCATTCTTGGGTAATGAAAGAAAAAAAAAAGTGGGACATTTGGCATTGCCGATCAAGCTACACGAATGAGAAGACATTGATACCGGTGGGTGTTTCTTTTTTCACTCTTTTAATGCAACCTGAAGTTTTGAACAATATTGGACTGTAATTGGTTGCGAGTAAAAGACAAAGAGATAATTTTGAGCATTGAGTCGTTGCGGCTTATTTGGTGCATATTTTGTCACTTGGAGGTTTCTCATTCAAATTGAATACCCTGATGAGTGCGTTGAAGACAATGAACTTAAGGCCGGGAATCCTGAACCAACCCATGACACTGATGTTGAAGAAAAACGGCCCGCACAATTGACTAAAAAGAAATATATATTGAAAATATTCACAAAAGGAGAAAAGCAAGGTTAACTAAAGCAAATGAGTAGAACACATGAAGACTCTTATGCAAACAGATGGCAAAGTTCCTAAGGTACAAAGTATTTCCTTGATAGTTGATTGATTTTCCACTTCCTGAAGATAAGTGTAAAAGGCAAGAAGATTGGTTCAAAACAAAGATGGACTTTGAACAAGGTAGTGAGTAATGTGAAACAATGGCTATCCTGATGTTGATAATCAGGTTGATGATGTGAGACAGTTAATGAATGTTTTAGTCAAACACTAAGGTTTCAATCACTAAATCTTCTGCTTCAAGCATTTCCTTATCGTAAAGCTCAGGCAGAAAAACAACAACATTCTGTGTGATATATAAACAGTAGCAGTGGCTTATTCAATTCACCATACACATAATGCTCTACAATATTCCACAGGATACTTACATAGTCAGTCTGTTACAACAGCTGACTGAGGACAACCTTTTATTATCTCAACTGACCCTGCGCTTGTGAATTTAAAGCATTTGAAAAGGGCAATCAATAGCGTCGGCCTCTATCAGGGGAGACTCTGAGACGCTGCAGGACCACTTAACTAAATTACAAATCTCCCATTAAGCAGCAATAATTCATCGCCGTTTACAGCCACCATGTGCTTCTCAGTTGCTGTGTAAAATAGACAGTAATGTTATAATCAGACTGATTTAGCCACAGAATGGATATGCTTCTGTTACTGCACTTTTTCAAAGCATAACACATATTTCTTGAGTACTTTTGCAGCGATAAAGCCACATCCCCATTTTGGCACCATTTTGTAGGCGCATTGCTCCAACTTAAGAAACATTCCTGCAACTTCATTACAGTGCAATCAAAATTACACTTCTTTGCATCTTCAATCTTTCAAATCTTTACTAACCAAGAAAAAAAGTCACTTTGGATACTCTCAGCTCATCATATTGCAGAACAACTACCGGCAGCTTTCCCACAAATACACTGTGTGCGATCAGGTAGAATCTGATGTGCTGCATATCATTAGAGTTGTCACGGCTTTTGTGGTTATTCTTATCAGTATCTTACCTGGACCAGCAGAGTGATGGGGCCACTCTTGTCCACCTCCAAGATCTCTCCGTTCTTAGTCCCCACCAGGATGTGGCCATGGCCCAGAGATATGGCACGAATGGAGGGGTTGTCCTCCAAGAGCAACCCTGTAGAGTCAGTGAATCATAGAGACCTTAGCTTGAACCAGGAGGCAATCTTCATCTCAGCTAAAAGCATTGAATGTTTTGCATTGGATGGCCGTATTTCATCTCTGGAACTAGATCAAATGATCCAAGGACAGTAGAGGACAACTGAGAGCAGGATGACTTGATTACCTTTAGAGCCTGGAGCTAGGACCGCTCGCTTGATAGCGTAGGTCTTGAGGCATCTCTCGAAAGTGTCGTCCCACAGAGCGACTATACCATCCTTTCCTCCAGTCACAAATCCCTACACGGACAATATATTTGCACATTTAAAGCTGCAATAATAGCCAACTCGATGAACATGTCTATACCCTATTTAAAAAGAGATGGCTAGACAAAAAGGGAGACAGACAGAAAAATATACTTCTCGTCAAATTTTCATAATTGACTTTATTCTGTAAAAACTGATCAGTGAAAGAGTCCTTTTCCTTGTGGTACCTTCTCTAGAGCGTGCACACTGAAAACAGGGCCGTCATGCGCCTTGACAGTCTTCATCAGGAACATGTCCCTCCAGATGCAAATGTCCCCCGAGCATGTGCCTGAAAACACCATCTCCTCCGACCAGCCGTAAACAGCGCACATCATTGTCTCCGTCTTCCCCATGTTCCCCTTGCGTCCAATTAGACCACCACCTGAAAGGGAAACTCACGGTAAGATGTGTGACAGCTAAGCCAGAGTTGTGCTTGTTAGAGTCTCTGCTCAACAACAACAATACCAGGGGTCTCACCAGCCTTATGCCAAAACTTCATATGTTTCACACCAGCTGTAATGAGCTTGTCAGGTAGGTAGGGATTTATTTTGACAACGAAGATCTTGTCCTTGCTTCCCCTGAAAATCAATTACAAAATCACAAAGAAATGCACTTAGGAAAAACATTACATTTATACATTTTGAGGCATTTACACACGTCTATAGACTGTACCAGGCGGCATTCTCTCTACTGGCTATCAGGCTCCTCTGGTTGCAAAAAGATGTCAGATTGTATAAAAGTCTATATGAGAAAATGATTCTACTTCTCACTTGATTCATTACCTCAGTAAACATTGTAAACACGAGTTTATGGTCTCAAGTTTCAAGTCTTCCTTAATGCAGCATGGTGTTCATTTCGTAAATGATGGTCCATTTAGAGTAAAATAGACCACAAAGCAGGATATGCATTAGGGCGTGGCTACCTTGTGATTGACTAATCGCGACCACAGCATGTCCCGACTGGATGTTGCCCATGTTTTTGTCTTAAAACTTTAACCCTATTTACAAACACAACAGAACTATTGCTGTATTGACCAAAAATGCGACATTTTTAGGCTTCTTTTTTGGTTCCCTTTGTAATCCCGAACATTACAAACACACTACTAGAGTGATAAATAATGTTTGTCTTTCAGACTGCATTGCACAGTATGAACATTGAGTGTGGCCCATATCTGGTCGCATGTATCGTTTACATCCTATGCACTCAGCGATCATTTGCATCCTTGTCTCCGGCGGTATAGGAAGTCTGTCAGATCTGAGCTCAGGATTATGTTGCCTTGGACACTCCTGAAGGAAGTCTTTCTTTATATTTGATGTAGTTTTAAGGATGCAGTGCTTTATATCTTTATGGTCCAATTTGTTTCAGCCATTACGACAAACTCGTAGGATGTGCGTACTACTTTTCATTTATCTTTTTTATTACTCGATTGTTTTTGCAACCAATTTGCTTTGTGTCGTTTCCTTGTCAAACGACAATCTGACATATTAAGCACCAAAATTTGCCAGGATGAGCCCTTGGAAGATTAATTCTCTTTAATTATGGATCTGCAGATGGGGCCTTGGGGCAAACTCCTACTCTAACAATTTGGACTCTGTTGGAGTGGAGCCACCTCGTAATCTAAAAGGTAATTCCTTTCCTCACCATCAATCATAGTGTCAGCTCTGCATGGCAAAGTGGCTTCAATTTAACCCTCATCCATAAATGTCCAAATTCAAACTAAAAGCACTCAAACAATCTTTAGAATTAACAGGAAGGTTTGTCAAATCTTTTTGCATGTGGGGACAGCAAAGGCTGGGTGCTGAAAGACTTACCTGCAGCCGTGTGAACACTGTAATTTAGCTGTACTAACCGCATGGCAGAGAGCTTCTCCCCCTTCCTCCAGTCCCACAGCACAATGGTGTGATTGTCGTCCAGGCCCACCGAGGCCAGCCGTTTGCCATCCGCTGTGGAGGGAAAACCAAACCCATTGAGTACAGCATATACAGAGTTCAGCTCCTGCTTTGGTTCAGTGAAGTTTGGCTCTTCGCAGGAACATGAAAGCAGCCCAAAGGGTTTGATCTACGGCAGGTGATTCACTGACACTGACATATAGATCACCACGCTGGCTCTGTCGAGTGGCCAATTAAGGGAAGTGAGATGAACAGCTCTACCTTGATGCCGTCAGACTGCCGAGACTAAAAGACAGCAACATTCTTTTTTCTGTCAGGGTTGCTTGTAAAGTGTGTGTCTTGTGAATGTTTCCGTTTCTTTACTGTTTGAAAGAGGTTATTTGCTCCCCTGTGAAAGCAGGATGTCTGGAAGAATTTGCGAAAAAATAAAAAGCAGATTATGTCGAATCTGTCTGGATAGAAGAAACTAAAAGCAGTCTGAGAAAAACATCATTGAGTTACCTGAAAAGTCCAGAGCACACACTCCGAGCTGGTGGAAACCCCTCAACACAGACATGGGTTTTAACGTGTCCGTGTCCCATATGTGGATGGAAGAATCTCTGCCGACCTGGATAAACAACAGCATCCAACGTATGTACACAATCCACTGAATTCAACCCATTCACACAAGATCATTTTGGGTCTGATATGGCAAAGAATCCCTCTCAGCTCATCTGAACAAAGAACGAAAAGAAATGTTGGATATTTTATGTCAGAAGTGCTGGCAGCTACTTGGCCTGTTGCTACAAAGTCCTTGAGGGGGTGGATAGCCAGACAGAGGATGTCATCATCATGGCCCATGTAGAAACGTTGGGTATTCTGCTGTCTGTTGTACACAACCCCAATGGCAGCTACATGGTAGACGATCTCCCCGGTCTGGGTGTAGAACAGGTTGCTTCTGCAATCATAACCCCTGTAGCTGCAAACAACAGAAATAGAGAAAAAGACGATATGAAGGGCTTCATTGAAAAGGGAGATGTTCTGCCTACTTTAAATTCATCTTTCAATATCAGCCTTTCCAGTGTTTGCCTGTTAGGATGCTACACAGTAAACCTACCCATGAATGAAGTGCAGCTTCACCCCGCTCCCCGGTGCTCGCTCTTTCTTCTTCATGGCCGTCGCTCGATGCTTCTCTTTGCACTGCTCTTTGAGCTGAGGTAGATCTTCTTTATAAACCTGGATGAACATAAAAAAAGTGTTTAATAACAAATATGACTTTCGGGGAGCCCTGTTCAAAAGGGGAACATGTTTGATGTAATCACAAACCTGTCGTCGATACGTAAGCTGTGTCTCCTGCTCGATTTCTGAGTCCATCTCGGGTACGTCTGACTGATCAGAGTCCGACTCTTCACTGTTGGAGTCTGCCAAGGTCTCTGCAGGCAGAAACACCTCGTCTTTAAAATCCTCCATGCCTCTAAATCAGACAAATATCCCACTGCGCACAGAGTGACAACTACCTGCGTCCTGTTTCAGTGGAAGTGAGGGTCAATCATGTAATAATCCTGTGACATCTGCTATTCATCAGGCAGTCGTGCTTCACAGTGACATCGCTCAAGACAAATATGTAAAAATGCTGATGCAGCATAAAGCCGTGCCAAGACAAGGCAATAAGCAGAACTGGCAGCTAAGGGTGGCTACTCACAAGATCCATTAGGAAAATTAAAAGGAAAGGCAGTTAATATGTGCTTTAATTTCAGAAAGCACAGCTGCGCTCTGTCTGAAAAAAAAGACTTGGGAATGACAATGCAATTATACTTTCCGAGCTTCATTCACTTTTATTGAATTAGTCTTCATTCATTTAATGGCCATTCCATTGCAGAGCTTTATAGAACTGGTAGTTCATGAGCAAGAAAGTACAGGAAGGGAACAATCTAGTTCATTGCTCTCTGGTGGTTTAGCAGCATAGTACATTATGTAACAGCCAGCCATTCATACAACCCCTAAAATGTAACTAAGAAACAAGGAGGGGGGGAAATAGAAAAGGAATAGTTCGACATTTTAGAGAGTTGCATGAGAAGATTGATCCCACTACAGCTGGTTAGCTTAGCATAAAGAATGGGAACTATTTTATGGGAGGAACTGGAATAAACATACAAGATATAAAGATTAACACTCATTAGTGAACTTAAAGGTGCTGGAAGGATGATTTTGATTCCATTGGACAGAGCCAGGCTAGTTGTTTACCCCTATTTCCAGTCTGTGTGCTAAGCGAAGATAACCAGCTGCGTAAGAGCTTCATTTTTTACATACAGACACAAGAGTGACATCAGTCTTCTCATCTAACTTTTGGCGAGAAAATGACTATATTTCCCAATATGTCGAACTATTCCTTTAAGTATGGAGCTCAATCTGAGAGATGTTTAGCCTAGCCTATATAGCTTAGTCTATAAAGACTGGAAGTAAGAGGAAACAGCTAAACTTGTCATTTTCATATTTCTGTTTGCGTATGTCAATAAGTGAGCTACAGCACTGTTGGTAGGCATATTTTCTAAAGTCCCAGTGAAGTTAAAGTAGACGTCAAACATTCCATCAGTGTTTGCCACTCAGCCTAATTTGATAGTGTTTTGTTGGCAGGAGCGCTGAGTTTGTGAAATGAGTAATAGCAGTAATGCAAGTCACGGTCTCCATACAAAGCTACATTCAAATGTAAAACTGTAATATTCCAAATTGGATTGATCAGAAGGTAAAATGTAAATCCTCTTTTTGTTCAAATATAAAAACAAGGGTATCATCTTACCTTGCGGCGCTATATGCACAGCCTCTTTAGACTTTCTTTCAGGAACAAACTTCCACTGGAACACTGAGTGATCAGCACCACCAATAGTTATCACCCACTGGTAGTCATGTGACCATCTGGCGTTGGTTATGTGGGCTGAATGACCTAAATACTTTTTAAATTTTGCACCTAAAATCAAAGGGAACACACATCAGTCACACAGTAGATAATAATATCAGAACTTAACTTTTCCTAAAAACTCTTCTTTACCTTTTTTTACACATGGATATCGTAAAAGTTTAACTAATCCGTAGTCGTCAGCTGTTACTAAGACTTGATTGTTGAAGTTGGCGTCCACAGAGTTAATGTCATTGATGTCTGAGTACTTGGGCCATATTCCATTAACCTCTGCGCCCAACACACACGTCCATGACGCCCACTGTACCAGCTTCAGCTCTTCCCTGTTGGTCACCTCCTTCCCACCTCAACAGGAGACAGAAACACTTGATCTCACAAAGAAGCTCTGTGACTGTATCACATCAAAGCAACTTTTTGGGGCTTTTCAGTTGCCAGTATTTGACATGGAACATGATTCAAACAGTTTTAATTTACTTGGCATCCTGTAGAAGAGCCTCCTGCCACTGCCGTCATTGATCTGCAGGTACTTGCTGTCCGTGGACCAGTCCATGTGTGTGATGAAGCTGTTGGAGCCGATGCACTCGCCCACTTTCTTGTACCTCTGCACCACACCATAGATGTCCACTGAATTATCATTAGAGCCAACAGCCAAGTGGGCCCCATCGGCGGAATACTTCAACTCATGGATGGCTTCCTTCCTATCCTTGATGTGGACCACCTCTGTCATGTCTCTGGAGGGGAGCAGAGACATGCAGTATGAATGAAGAAACAAAATGATGAAGCTCTTCATCATAGTAATCATCTCAGAGGATCAAAATTGGCCTTTGAATTTTTACCCACCTGACTCTGAGAACGGTGAAGGAGCCATCCTTCATTCCCAGCGCAAGGTGAATGCCATCAGTGCTCACGGCTGCACAGCGGATTGGCTCCTCCATGTTACAGCGAGCTATCAGTGCATGATCTATAAGGCTCCATATCCTTTAGACACACAGAAGTAGGACAAATGAAGAGGCAGGGCAGTGATGGGATTACATAGTCAAACAACCATGGCAGTGATGCGTGCGGTCTCTGTCCTGTGATGTATTTGGTTTTTTACTGCATACTGACAGTTACATCTGCTTCATTGTTGTAGATTTCAGTCAACAAAGACATTAAAAAAAGGAAATGAAAACGAATTGGTGCCACACTCTTGGGCCAGGAATAGTTCATCAGAAGTCAAGGAAAGTGGGACTGTCTTTTAGATTTTAAAACAAGTGAACGTTCCTCAAATTGTGATGAGGTTATTATGTTACTTTAGATACTGAATTAACAGAAATTCACAAAATTAAAAGGATTAAGTTATTTGAAAACCATTGTAATGTGACAGCAGCTTCACCTGACTGATCGATCATCACTTCCTGTCATGGCCAGAGGCTTGGTGGGGTGGACAGCTAGAGCCCACAGCTCACCCTCACAGTGACCCTGCATGATGAGGAAGGGCTTGGTGCGGTCGTGGACCACCACCTCGAAGATCTCACTGTCTTGCGTGCCCACCAGGATGTGATCTCCCCGCCAGCACACGCTGCGCACGGACAGCCCTGTCAAAAACACACACATGCACTTAAAAATCAGGAAAAAAATGGACAAAGCATGTTAACATAAAAGTTTGCAAATGCTGACACACTAATTATAAGATAACACGACAGGGATAATAAAGACAGAAGGTGTAAATAGCCATCTGCAGACTACCTAGGACGGAGAATTAACAGGAAAATACAATGACAGCACATGTTGTCAAGCCAATCTGCCAACTGAGTCCGGGTTATACTGCCGGAAGAGGATGAAGAAGCATGTGCCCTATACATGACATCTGTTCCGACATGCTTATTAACTCTGTCTGCAATCATATTACCCACCTCTGCTATTTTATAAATATAAGAGACGGAGAAAATAGAAAACAAGAAGGGAATGTTAGTAAAGATAAATTGCATAAAGGGAGTTTTTTTTTGTTGAGTTACATAATTCTTCCAGTGCCTCAGGAGACCACAGCTTGGCCTGCAACCTTTCTGTACTGAGATTAAAGGAAAAGTGAGGCAGCTTGACATCACCTTTATACCCTTGGTCTGTTTCCCTGAGATCAATGACAGTAATTGGTTTGAAGTTGAGATCCCACAGCCGGACGCAGCCATCTCGGCCTCCGGTGGCAAAGCCCTCTTCACAGACATTCATGCTGAAAATCCCTGACTGGAGGAAATGACAGGCTGTCAGTGAGGATGTGCACAGTAAATAAGCAATGACAGAAGCAGCCCCTGCTACAGGCCGCATAGTGCTGCTGCTCAGCCAGGCATTTGTTTAATTAACAAGGCTTTCACAATTACAAAACCTGCTGCTGTGGCCTCAAGATATTCCACAACTAGGTAACGGTAGGTGTCCTATCTTTATTTCATTTTACTGAAAAGCTCTACTGATGACCTCCTTTGGCTAAAACTCTCTATATAAGCAGAGAGGCACATTGTTAAACCCTCAGTGAGACATTTTGGTGGTACAAAAAGCAGCAATGAACATGTACTATAGTTATAATCCCCTCCCCCATCCACCCATCCCCTCACCCAGCTCATCCCATAGATATCATTTAATCCTGTGGAGCAAAAGGCTGATCCTTTTCTACTGAGCAGAATCAAATGAAGCCAGTGTGCATGGCTTTGACCGTGGTTAAGTTTACCAGATTTACTGTGAGTCTTTTGTGTATGGTGCAGCAGGGTTGCAGAATCAGCCTGAGCCACAAAGCACACAAACAACTCACCCCGTGAGCTGCTTGCACCGTCCTCATCAGAGTGATCCCTTTCCACACGTAGATGTCGCCATTCAAGGCACCTGAATATGTGACCTCGTCCTTGGAGCAGGCGAGGCAGAGGATGGTTTGGAGATCCCCCGTTTTGCCAAAAACACCACGTTTGGGTGTGAGAGCATTACCACATAAGCTCCAAAACTGCAAACACAAACAGAAAGAGTGAGAGAGTATGGTGGCTAATAATCCCCTCTGTAATCCTGTCATGAAAAATCCAAATGGACAATTATGGAACACTTGGATACAAAAGAATAAAACAAGTAAATTATTGTTCGACAGCCGCACACACAGAGCAACTTCATTAAAATCCCACGCACATCCACAGAGACCTTGAAGGAAAGCAAAGTCAAATTTGAATGCTTCCCCTCCTCTTCATGTGATACTGGGGAGTCTTGCTGGGGGTCAGTGTTGTACGTAAGCACCTGATCAGCATGCACAGACACACGCATGACTCATTATTTATGAACAAGGTCATTGGGATGCACTGACACGGCCTCGGCTGAGGCTTAAATCCATCAAAAGGAAGAGGAGAGAGTGAAAGAGTGAAAGAGAGACGCTCTGTCTGCATGGAGATGAGATCACAGCGAGGAAGCTCGAGGAGGGCGTCTCGTGCTGAGACAGGGCAGTCGGCACGTGAAAACCGAGACAAATTCACCACCGTCAAGCAGCAGCTATTGAAAATTTTCCATGCACAATACCTGCCATCTGGTTCATTGCAAGAAACAAAAAGTGTAAAACTAAAATAACCTCGAACCAGGATAATTCTGCGAGACAGTTACACAATCTCTCAGCCTGTCACACCCTCACTATCAACTATCCTCCTGAATGATAGGGCTGCCGCGTGCTAACAGGAGGGATCGATTATCACAGACGGGCATCACCGCCTCAGATACAGCGCTGCAATCAAACATCTGAAGCTTTGTACGCACCTCATCAACACAGGTCTTTACTAATCCCGAACTGAGTATTTGCATGTGCATGCGCGAGCTATGTGAGGGGGTCGAAGCAGTAAAGATCATAGGTGTGTGTGAGTAATCTGGGGTGGTGTATATGCCGGTTGAAGTGTGTCAAGTGCTGCGTATGTGGAAGGGTTTTGGCTGAGATGGGGTCGGGGGGGGGAGGGCATCGTGGCCCAGCCTGTTGCGAAGGCATGCGGGGATGGATGCGGCGTGACTGCACAGCCCTCCCTGGCCGCAATTGATAAGGCAGCAAGACACGGGCGGCAGCTAATCCCTTCGCTGCTGAACTACTAAGAGGAGGCGAGATGCTGAGGGGGTTTACAGCGAGGCCACGAGCAGGGGAAGAAAGCCCAGAAAGGTGGAAAATGTGCTACAAAAATGAGATTGTGTTGTATTGGAATCAAGACCTAACAACATTGCTTTCTCTGAGTAACACTTTTTATTTCTCAAACATCCTCCAGAGAACCTTCTGGTGGAAGCTGCTCCTCTTAACCCAGGATTAGTGATATTTCATGAGCTCAGTTACCTCCACCATCACTACAAGTTTAATCCTTGAAATGCAATTAATGCAGAGAGGGTTGTAAGTCATCAGCTACTGCATCATCCCTCTCTGATCTCACTCATAATATCATTATCACAATGCCAGACTACAGTGACCCTGCCCTGAATGGTGTCAGAGCGCTAAATGCTACGCTAACAGAGGTCAATTGTTTTTGGCAGCTCACTGTCAGGAAAACAAGAAGGCTGGGTGTCAGTGTTGCTGGAAGCTGATTTTCTCAAAGCTGCTGTCATTCATCCATGTGGTGCCAAAATCAAAGCTCACATCTGTGGCAACATCAGGTTTACATTAGTCGAAGCACTGCATGACTTCATAATGACAACATGACTTTGACAACAATGTATGCTGAGTTGATGTCTTCTTTTTTCCACAAGGGATCGTTCACATTATAAAGAAAATATTAAAACATCTTGTGTCAGAGTTTGACACATCCTGGTATTCAAGTTGTTTGATACAATGTAAGGGGTCGCCAGATAATTCTGAAGGGTCTCAAGACAATTAAGAGGATAGGAAACTATACAAAATTCAGTTTATTTTGTAACACCTCCCGAATGTTTTCCCTTTTTGAGTCACTGAATGATTTTGCCTCGAGAAAAAAAGTAAGGAACGCAGCTGATGATGACGAGATAATGCTTCGTTTTAAGGGGTCAAAAGCCAAAAAACGTTGGAAGCCACAGAGCTGCATCATGCAATACTGGCGGGACGGTCCTTTAATAAACAGCTTTTAATCAGCAACTAGTCAGACAGAGGGCAGATGATTGGTAGGCGTGTTGTTTCTGTGTGTGTGGGCTGAAGAGGTCTGATTTGTCCTGAATGAATCAAAACACAAAAGACTCTATAATTGGGGAGGAGGAGCTGCGTAAGGAGGAGCAGCAACCGTGGTCCCCGTCACAAGAGTTTGTGGATTCCTCAGCCTGCTAGTGAGTGGATTACTGGGACTAAATCTCCTGGGTGCTCTGAGTGCTATAATCACTGAGCGAGCACAGGGCCGGCGAGCAGATGTCACATGGTCCGCAGGGTGAAGGCTGGGGAATTATGTGGGACAATTGCTGGATTGCCTTGGTATCAGGAAACCAGAAGGGGGGGAGAGGGGCAATACTGGAGGATTCAACGTGAACTGGGGGGGGTTGGGTGCAGCGGCCGGCCACGGCGGTGGATGAAGAGTTTAGGGTGGAATTACTACGAGAGGAGGCAAGTCAAGCTGGATTGAGATGAGGGCGTCATCGGCGACATGCCACACCACAGAGAACTACGTACAGTAGGCTAAACCTCCCAACTGCATCAAGTGGGCTAGTGGTCACATTTCCTATCCGAGCGTGATTCACTATCTTCCTAATGTTTGGTAAATAATTCTCCTCTGTGGCTCTGGACTCCTGGTTGTTTCCTGATGGCCATGCTGCTCAAGAAACACTACTACATCCCAAGGGAAGCCTTGGCGAAGACGCCCTGCATGAACTCATTGAAGATGTATGACCACCACTCTTCTGTGAATAAAGTGATAGAGACAGGCCTGAGAAGGGAAGCAAGCACAGCAACAGTTTGTACGGTTAGAGTGTTTAAAAAAAGCTGAATGAGAGAAGGGTAGCTGAGTAGCAGTCTCATGGTTCCCCACAAAAATAAAACATTTTTCTTCTCTGCAGTGCAGATCACTCCACATTTGAGGGAAGAGATTGTGAGTCTGTCCTACTTACGTTAAGTGCCTTATAACCATAAAGTGAATTTGCATACATCTATTTTAAGGCTTTGATATGGTCATGGCGATAAAGCTGAGAAGGCAGGGAAGAAGGGGGCACGGTGCCACCGGATTCATCAGACCCTCGAAAAATCAGTTTTGAAATATTATGCAAATGAGGCACAAGAACTCCAGCTCTCAAGAGCCGGCTGTAATCTGCATCTGAGTGGAATGACCCGGAAGTGTCTGTACCTTGATATGTTTGACACCACAGCTTACAAGCTTGCTCGGCTGGTACAAATCCCATGATATGTCAAATATCTGTGGGGCAAAAAAAATGTACAGTGCATTAAATATTGTTAGACAAACACCACAACATCATATTATGCATATTATTACGCAACATAATGATCCTTTGTGTAACTCTTTAATGTGATGTTCATTTAGTTAAATTCTATTCAAATTTAAACCTGACAACAAAAACAGAGGAAATTAAAAGAAAGTGTGTGTGCGTGTTTGCACAGGCTGCGTTGTAATATGTGTGGGCTGAATGAGAAAACAACAGCTGCCTGTATTTCATCTTTTTTTAATTCCTTTTCATTAGCCGTGCACCCTCTCAGACGGGCTCTGGAAAGCTCACAATCAATCAGGCCTAACTTGTTTACGTCCCCTTTGGGCAGGCATTCCATCCTGCAGCTATAGCTAATTGAGGCGGTCGATACTGAGCTTGTGACGGAGACAGGGGAGGAAGAAAGTGTTTACCCTGTCTGTATGACCGGGAGCGGCTGCCAAAACCTTCCCTTTCCTCCAGTCCCACACGCAGATTGTGTTTTTAGAGTCCAAACCCACGGACACCAGACACTGCAAAGAGAGCAAAGGAAAAGACATCAGAATGAACTGACTCTCCTCTCCTGCCAAACAAACTAAAATAGGTCCACTGTGACATGGCAGACCACAATGATAGGGCTAATAATGGCTACAGAGAACAGTTGTCCAGCCCCTGGCACTTCCAGTGAGCACATTTGAGTGCTTTTGCTGGAGGAGCCTCCTATAGCTGACTGAGTGAGTAGGCAGCAGCAGCAGCAGCAGCAGCAGCAGCAGCAGCAGCAGCAGCGGAGCAGAAAAGTGGAGAGCAGCTCTTATGGAAATCCTTCTCCACTCTGAAGCTTGCTTTACATGATAAAAGATGTCATCTTATCAGTGGCGAGAAGACTCTGCTGAGGCATTTGCACCATTACAACTTGGACCAAGAGAAGTCTGTATTTTAATGATGAGCAAAGAGTGTGATGAAACCCAGTGAAACCATGTGGACTATAGGTTTTACATCCATCATTTGGAAACTGAAGTCATCTTTTTTCAGCTCGAGGAATGACGGCCAGCCGAGGAAATATCTCAACACCTTTTGAAATGTTGTACATGCATTCATGCTCCCCAGATGAGGAGCCCTAATGACTTTGGCGATGGCATTTTTGTTTTTTGGTAAATGTCTAAACAGCTGTTAAAAAAACTGGCACAAAAGTTGATGCACACATCCATGTTACTCCAGGATGACTTTTAATAACAATAACAATGTTACCCATTACTTTGTGTTATGAACAAATACCTGCAAAACTAATAACATTCCCATCAGCCTCAGCTGTATTTGTGTTGATTAGCTATTTTTTTTTAGCAATTTTCAGTATGCTAACATGCTAAACTAAAATGTTTAAAGTGATAGACATTTTACCTGCTTTTTGATCAAGACGTCCTTAAACACAGCATAATGTGGCATGTAGACTGGTTTAAATACTCAGAACAACAAGAATAAAGTACAACAAAGGCCATGAGTTATACTCTTCCTACTAGTCATCACAACTGCAGCTCACGCTGAAACACCTAGAAGAGATGTCTCAAACGTGTATATTTTGATATTGCTTTAATAGATGGACAGGGTAATGGCACAAGGCATTCCTCTGGATTGTCCTGAGTTCAGCTCTGACTTCCTCTAATCCAGGGAGGAGAGAGATGGAGAGTAAATAGAGCTGCTGAACTGAGGAGCGATAGAGCCGACTCTGGCTTTAAACATTGTCACATTCCATCTAAATCCCCAGCTCTCTAGCCGAGCAGGGAAATAGCACGGGGTCATCTCCTTGTCTCTTACTGCAAAATACAGGAGGTGTAACTCTGGGAGCTCCTACCATAGAGAGACTTCCAAAGATAAAAATCTAGTGCACATGTTGCATGTTCCTGCTATCCGGATGTCAGTTGCTAACTGTGTTTTTTTACATGAGTACTTAAAGTCTTCCGGTGTCCTAAAGCTTTTCTCACCTTTACACAACCAGGTCCTGTCAAACTCTATCATGCAAAGTACCAAGCATTGTAGCTGACTAAAATCTACCAAGTAGAGCATGTCTGGGTGCAGCTGTCCAGCCAATACTGCTGGAGTAATCACAGATGTGTCGTACAGAAACTCAGCCCCGCGGGCGAGCTGCAAAAGCCAGAGTGCAGCTCTTGAGTGGGGTTTTGATAGTTGTGCTGCTTAAACTGAAAATGTCTGATGACACTTTCAGTGCTGTCTGTGCTCTTTTCTACAAAACAGAAACCAATTGCCTTGCAGCAATTCAAACAATGCTAGGGAACAGTCAATTTCCTGGGATATTCTGTGGTGGCGTCTTATAATTTGAACATTGTCGTGGTCCAACTGTACCTGTCCCTCCAGGTCGAATGCCAGGCAGGCGACGCCATGTGTGTGCACATCCTTGAGGATGGACACAGTCTGCACGGTGTAGGAGTCCCACACACAGATGTAAGGCTCCTTGCCCACCTGTCCTGTAGCCACCAACACACGCTCCGGATGCAGCGCTAAACTGTACAGAGAGAGAGAGAGAGAGAGAGAGAGGAGGGAGCGAAAACATCTGGTTAGCATTGTCACTTTGCGTGCTGGTGTGTGCAGGGAGCAAACGAGGGATTCACCTCCCAGCGGAAACCACTGGGATGAGATGAACACATTAAGTCTGTGATGGGTCTGAATGTGGAAGCAGAGGGGCAGCTTGACGAGGTGACATGTTCCAATTAACTCAGTCATGCTCAAATACACATAGCCTGGCTTCATGCACGCCTAGGGTGTTCATTGAGTATAAAAAAGCAGCGTTGGCGAATCTGTGAATTTCCTTTTTTACCCACTTTCTTTTCATTCTTTTCAGCATCCCTTGAACTGCCCTCTGCCCATTTCACCTTCTCTAATTCATCTGGGGTTTCCTCACATCGCCAGGCATAGATTTGTAACACTGTTACATAATCTCACCGCTCCTCTCCCCTCCACTCGTGCCTTCCCCACCCACAAGCATTCCCACTCTACAGCTGAGCAACAGCCTGCTGTATGAAGCTGTCACTCCCTCCCCCTTCTCCGCCCATCCTTTCAGCGGCCGCCAGTCACGTTCCAGGCAGGCCTGAGTGATTCACTGGGAAATTCTTCCTCTTGCCCTGTCCTGGCCTATATCTTTCATGCTGCGACGGAGCTCCCTCCCATTATAATCAGACTGCCTGTTTTGCCAACTGCTCTCCAGAATTTCTAATCCTGGCTTGCATTCAGACAGCAGGCTGGATGAGGCTTCGCAGGCCGGCCATGCCTCAACCTGCCGAGTCCAAGCAGCTCAAGACAAACAAGGCTTTCTTCTCCCGCTTTCACTCTACACCTCAACCTACCTCGCTTTCTCCGTCCTTGTCCTCCCAAGTTTTCAGGCTAAAATCTTTCCGTCTGACTCGTGACACCTCATCTGCATTCGAAACACGCTGTCTCCAAGGACTTGACAAAGCTTTGGCGGTGTATCTGTGAAATATGAGGTGCGTGAGATGTGACAGGTCTGATCTTTGTCCTCCCTCAACCCTCTCTCCTTGTTCTCTCTCATCCCCTCCACTTCCCACCTTTCTTTGGTGAACCTCTCTCCAAGCTGGCACAATTTTGCATCTTATTTTTTATGAATTATATAATCAGAGCAAAGCAACTATAAATAGCATTCAGAGGAAGAGAAAGGAAGCATGACTGGACCCCTTTGAGATGCAGAGAGATAAAACCGTTTTGGCAAACCAGGTAGTGCACAGCAGATCTGTCCGGTTTGACCCTGGAACAACATGAAATATGAATTCCAAAGAATAAAATGTCCAACAGCTATGGAGTCAATCTCATGCCAAAAGTATTTGCAGGAAACCCTGAAACTTCAGTTATGTTTGCTATCCTACCAGCTTAAATGTGTATGGTCTGTCCATGTTGAGTAAGCAACAAGAGGCCATTTACATTTTGTCATTTACATTTCTGTGAGCTGAAGAGCTTGCTAAATGCCATCACTAATGACTTAGCCTGCAGTGCATCACCGTGGTTCTCCTGTTAGGCTACGGGCTGTCTTCTGCCAAGTCCTGTAGTACAAAACTGGCTAAATCCTGCACTAATGAAACAGCCTGTTTACGTGTCGATATGAGGCAAATAAACAGCCAGAAGAGTTGATTTTTTTCTGATGAAGATCGGAGATGCAGCACAGAAAGACACAATGGTCAATAAGCCAGTATAGCACGAGACACACCTTTTATCCACTCCAGCATAATTATTTTTCCTTCCCCTTGAGGTATTTATGGTGATATTTAATTTTGTGATCAACAACTCATCAATGCACGAAAGTTATATCTAAAAAGAATAGTTCTATTGACATGTGGGCTGTTTCGAAGTGCGGGTAAAGTGAGGAGAACAGCATCTGTAGCGGCTTCGCACCTCCTCTGTGTGAAACATTCATAACATCGCCACTTAAATGAGACGTCTGTCCCAGTTTATTTCTTTAATCGCGGCGACAACGATGCTGAATCATGCCATTGCGCTAAGTAACTGTACTGAACTCCGGAGGATCCTAATTGGGGGAGACAGACCTGCTCTTTAGAGACGAGGCAGCTACTCAGTGATGATGGGACCTAAGAGCATCTCACTGACACTCTGCACAAAGCACCGAAATATGTGTAAAGGTAAGAAGCAAAAGGCAGACAGCATTGTCACCAACTGTAACTAAGTGCATTTTTTATTTTTTTTTACAATCTTCTCACTAGATAGTCTTTTATTGGACTGTTTTATATATAATATTAATAAAATAAAGCTATCTATCTCATGAGATGTGCCAACTCTGCCAACACAATACCTGATTTTTGTTGCAGACATTGACGTTCTTATCGTTACAAAATATCTAAAATATTCTCCTTCCCCATGACAGGATTTGTGTGCACTGCTTAGTTTGCAGTGGTTTTGGGAACTCAATGGAATCACACACTCAAAGCATCTTTTAGTAATCCTGCATACTCTTTTAGTATGCACGAATGTATTTGGGTGCATTGTTCAGGTTCATGTCAGCATTGCAAAAGTTAAGCTGTGGGGTACTGACTCCTCGAGGTTTTTAGCAGTCGCCTCAGGTTCTTTGAGTTTTAGACTGGAATACATATCTGAGCTGCAAGAGAGTGGAACAAATACAGAGCGATGTGAGGAAAGAACAGCAGAAACATTTAATACTACCAACACTCGAGGGGGATTTGTGTTTGAACTGCAGCAAATTAACATCCTCAGTGTATTATGTCGTTGCTCAACAACCTGTGAATTTAATTGAAGTGCCAGACCAGCAAAAGAAGGCCAGACTATCTTGTTTAAAGACAGCTGAGCCTTTCATTCATGTGAAAACCTGCCTATTAGCTCCTCCACATCTGACTGGGAGACCGGTCTACAGGGGCTGCAGGGCAAGACAGAACCAGTCGGGAGAGAGAAGGCCAGCAATTAATTCATGGAGTAAAACACAGATTTAGATGTAGCTCACAAACAACCAAAATAGACCAAGAAAAGGGAAAACAAGAGCAATAACAGAGAGAGGGTTTTGAATTGTAATGCTATCTGAGGGTGCATCTATTCCACGAGTTATTCAACACTGAATCTGATGAGGATTGCTCCTGGTGGTGCCAGAGCAGTATAAGTCAAAGGAAGTGTTCATGGGAGATGCACAAGCACTCCTCTGAGATCTGCATTTAAAATGACCTGGTGTGTGTCAACAATAACAGACAGCTCAAGAGATCTGTGTCGCTTATACTGTAAATGTCTTCAAATTACCAAAGCTTTATATCTATTTGGAACAGCCTGGTTGGAGAAAAGGCAACAGAACAACAAAATAAGAGTATAAGGCGCTCTATCTGACTGAATCCTTACAACTTTGCTTGCAATAGTGATAACAGATGTACAGATGGTTGATTTGATTGGTTACAAATTCAAATTCATTACTTTTGCATCGTCATTAGGACTTCAACCAGCAGAGGGTTAGTATCTCTACTGTTCCATTAATAATGGAGCAGGAGTCCAGCTGACTACCGACACAGCGTATAACGCTATCTCCAGGCCAACCCACACATACATGTCAACACAAGCGCTCGAGTGTTGGACACGGGTCGCTGTTGCATGGCATGCTGAGAAGCTGGAAAAGCAGGATCCTTACATGCATAATGTAACACTGGTTATTCTGCTGTGTTTTATCAAAAAGAAGGTGATTCAAGGATTGTTTGAGTTACTGTACAACCCACAGAAAGCAATCCAATCCAAGCATCTTTTCAAGGACAGCTGTGTTCAAGTGCATTTTCAGAATTGCACATTAGTATTATTGCCCCATGTGCTGCAAAGACAAGACATGTAGGCTGCTGTTTTGGAAAAGCTTTTCATATATGTTGAAACGTGTCTGCTTCCGGTGCCAGCAATGTAAATCTCCACCAAAGAAAAACATGTTGATTCATTGTTTAGACAATAAAAAAAATAAAAAAACAAAAAATATGTTCTGTAAACCCATTCTCTGGTGAGTGAATTTGCTGCTTTTATCAGTGTAACATGTCTATAAATGAAATACCTTTGAGTTTTTGGACTGTTGGTTAAACAAAACATTTAAAAATAATCACCTTGCGCTCATGAAAAAAATCTGTACGCGACAATTCCTTCCATTTTAAAGATTAAGTTATTAAATAAGGTTTGATAAATAAATCCGTTGAAATAATGTAGCAGCCCCTGCAACTGCAAGAGGAGTGGCAGCAGTGTGATCTCTAGTAGGGAGAGAGAGAACTCACCCCTGGTGAAAAGTATCTGCCTTGCTGAATTGACACTGAAGTCCCTCGCAAACTCAGGGGATGCTGCTGTGTGTGTGCATATATATACATATATCATATTACATGACACAAGGTGACACCGGCACCCACAATGACAACACTACATATCAATTCATTTTCTACGGTGGGTCAGACGCTGTCCGAGGTGCTGAAACAAACTGTTCGGTGTGTCATTACACTACCTGATTATGTCATCGTTGTGCCCCAGGTAAAATTTCTGCTTATGCTCCCGGGTGTTGTATACAACTCCCACACCGGCGACAAAATAGACTATTTCCTTGGCGGCGGTGTAGTACAGGTTGTTGCGGCACTGATGTCCCCGGTATCCGTACACCCACTCCAGTCTCAGGTGGCAGTTCGGAGCAGTTCTGTCAGCCATGTCCGCACTTCCGTGTGTGTCTCTCTGTCGCTATCACGTAGGTTTTCCGATATAGTGTCATTCACCAAAAAGGATTTATTTTAAGCCCCTGTGTCCCATTAGATCCGTTTTCCACCAGTCTAGAGAAAGCGTTGAAACGATGCATTTCTGAGGGTCATGTGAATGTAGAGTCTTGCTGTCCGATATGATGAAAGCTCTCTGTCTCTATTTAGGAAACAGGTATTTTTTTACGCTGTTGTTCTCATCATGAGGATCTACTTCCACTGCTTCATCCCGAGTCTCGCAGTCCTCCTCGACACAGGTCAAAGCTCCTGTCAAATCCTGCAAAGATGGAGCTGCACTGTTATTTCGCAAGCACCGCCCACAAAGATGACGGACCTTCGTGTCGTCCAATCAGATCCCTTCACTCATCTTCGAGGAATAAAAAACTGGAGACGACAACTCCGTCATGGCCGGCAAAGTTATGCTGGATTCATATTTCAAACTGGATAACAGAATTTGAATTATTGGTTTGTTTGATAAGGGACAGTGCACATTAATAAAAACATTGTTGTAAATGCGGCTATTTTTCATCTGTAGTCCCAAGGCAGATGTTGCAAAGTAAACCTAAAAACAGAATATAAGATTAAATCTACAAAGTTATGCAATATAGACCCTTTATAATGCGTGCACAAACAACAAAAGAAGTGAGAATATAAATATAAGTAGTATCATCATCCAGGAGACTCTTATATTACATTGTCAAGTACTAACAGGACATGCAACACAGAAGCTCTCAAATTCAACACACACAAAGCAAATTAAATGAGGGATAACTATGTTAAATAGAAACATGGACTAAAGACAACATTATGCTGCATTGTTACAAGATTATGCTGCATTGTTAGACACAAAATACAAAAGCATGCAGAGTATGTGAAATATATAAATCAGTCAATTTAACATCAATTCCTTGTGTCTTACTGAAAATATCTCTGAATGTGCATTTTACAAACAAAGACCAAAATATTCCCCTACAATCAGTAGGATATAATTTAATGTATACATGTTTTAATAATATGTCAGCAGTGAAGCCCCGCCCTCCTCCGTCGTTGCCGAGCGACAGAGGAAGCGTCGGTCTCGCCCTCATCACAGTTTAGCTAAACAGCTTGTTTGTAAGCTAACTGTGACACCTAACGTCGTACTTTCCCCCACCGAGCAATGGAGGTGACGATGGACCCTTTGTTTCTGGCTCTGAGCTACTTCAGGAGGCGAAGGCTCCAACAATGTTCAGATATTTGCACTAAAATATTACAGGACAACCCGTACGATCAGGTACTGTTGCGTAGTTAGCCGGGGCTAGCTTAGCATGCTAGCGATTATCCGTTCAGGAAATCCTGCTCGTTTGCTAACGCAGGAATCCGGTAGAACACGGTGTATAATCCCGATTAGTCGAGTCTGTGAAGGTTATCTTTATTTAATTTCGGTTACGTTGTATTTATTGGCATTATAATCCACAGTTGTCTCATTTCTTGGTCACTAGACCACATTTCTTCTTCACATTTCATCTTCGTTTTTCTCTGCTGCATCTTTGTTTCCATTCATTATCCCCACAACCTTCTTCTTCTCTCACTAACTCACTGCATGCTGTCTCAAGGACTCCTCCTTACATATCTCAGAGGTAACCTCGTTACTGTCTGCCTTCCCTTTTCATACTTTTTTTTCGTGTGGATAGTTCAACACAAGGTCCTGGCTGTGACATGTTGACCGTTTGCATCCGAGGCCATCTGTATGACTGAAGCATTGTGTGTTCCTCAGGCTGCATGGAGCTTGAAAACTCGCGCTCTTACAGAGATGGTATACATCGATGAGATTGAGGTCGACCAGGAAGGGATAGCTGAGATGATGCTGGATGAAAGCTCTATTGCTCAAGTTGCACGTAAGCGTAAACTCTTCTCAGCGCCTTAAAGTTATGAAGAAAATGAATAATTCATACATTTAGTCAATTGTTAAATGTGTCTGATTGATGAGACTTGACTTTTCTTCCAGGACCAGGAACATCACTGAGGCTCCCTGGAACAAGTCAGGGCGGAGGTCCCACACCGGCCGTCAGGTACTGTCTGCCATTGCTAACTTTTTCCTCAAAGTAAGAGACTGATCTGCCTGATCTGAATTCCCTTTTCTGTATTCCAGGCCTTTGACACAATCAGGGCGTCCTATCACAGGGTTTGTGAGGCCCAGCACACAGTCAGGACGTCCTGGGACAATGGAGCAGGCCATCAAGACCCCACGCACTGCAAGCACTGCTCGTCCCGTCACGAGCGCTTCTGGCAGATTCATTCGTCTGGGAACAGTGAGTCAATATTCCATGAAATTGTGTCAGTCTGTATCGACTGTGCAAACACAAATACACTTTTCCCACCACAGCTCTTACATTGAAACACAGCCTCTGCCCGCTGAATTTGGGCAAACATAATCAATATTACCTTCTTAAAAAGACATATCCAACATGATATTTGTGTTTTATTGAGCTTTGTTTATAGTATTTTCAAATACAATATGTTATATTTACATTGTACTAATATCTTATAGTGCACTTGTTTATTTGTAATCGTTTTCTTTCGCTACATTGACTATGAAGAAAGCCTAAAACATTTAACATGACTTTTTGTTTCTCCAGGCGTCGATGTTAACCAATCCAGAAGGACCATATATAAACTTGTCGAGACTAAATCTGGCCAAGTATTCCCAAAAACCACATTTATCCAGGGTAAGATTGAGACTTGCAAGAATGAGTTATGATCATTATTTTGTCGGATATGTCAAGTAACCATACTTTCCCTTCTCAGACATTGTTTGAGTACATCTTCCATCATGAAAACGATGTTAAAAATGTAAGTGTTTTAGAAATATAACTTGTGAAGAAAATGTGTTTTACATTTTAAGATTGTTGACGATTATTCATGCTCACACAAACTTCATATTTTATTATCCAGGCTTTAGATTTGGCTGCCCAAGCTACGGAACATGCTCAGTTCAAAGACTGGTGGTGGAAAGTTCAGCTCGGGAAATGCTACTACAGGTAACTCACAGGCATCCATATGGCTGGAGCTCCACATTTCTAACATTTAAGTATCATTTTTGCAATATGTAATGATTAATATCTCTGACGTTTGCAGGCTCGGTTTGTATCGAGAGTCAGAAAAACAGTTTCGATCAGCTCTCAACCATAAAGAGGTGGTGGATACATATCTCTACCTTGCAAAGGTAGTGACACAGTACCAATTTCTTGCACGATGGAAAATACTCTTTCTTGATGCCAAGTGTTATCAATGAAACACCTTGTGTGTGTTTCCCTATAGGTGTATCAGCGCCTGGATCAACCAATAACAGCACTTAACCTTTTCAAGCAAGGTCTGGACCACTTTCCTGGTGAGGTTACTCTTCTAACAGGAATCGCTCGCATACACGAGGTACAGCATGTCACCATGATCCTAACGATAGTTTCCACTTAGTTCTCACTCCAAAATACAACTGCTAAAATGAAACAGGAAACCATGTGTACTGTTTATGCCGTGATATTGCCACAGGAGATGAACAACATCTCATCAGCCACAGAGTATTACAAAGATGTCCTGAAGCAGGACAACACCCACGTGGAGGCTATAGCCTGTATAGGCAGCATTCACTTCTACACGGATCAGCCTGAGATCGCCCTGCGCTTCTACCGGTCAGATACACATTCATGCATCATTTGTGTAATGTATTGTTACGAGAGATTATATCCCATCAGCGATTCAATAATATTTCTCCAAATGCTAGCCGGCTACTTCAGATGGGGGTGTATAACTGCCAGCTGTACAACAACCTGGGCTTGTGCTGCTTCTACGCGCAGCAGTACGACATGACTCTGTCCTCGTTTGAGAGGGCTCAGGCCCTGGTGGCCAATGACCAAGAGCAGGCGGATGTGTGGTACAACATCGGACACGTGGCTGTGGTGAGTTCACAATCCCCAAAAGTATCCCAGAATGTCGGTGATGAAAGAAAGTAGAGCTCACAAGCTTTCAACGGATACGTACGTTGGTAACAAAGAGCATGTGTTCTGTGTTTACAGGGCATAGGAGAGTTGACACTGGCCTACCAGTGTTTTAAACTGGCGTTGGCTTTTAATAACGACCACGCCGAAGCCTACAACAACCTGGCTGTGCTGGAGCTGCGCAAAGGTCGTATCGAACAGGTGAAAATATGCCTTTGAGTCGTGTAACTTTTATGCCACTGTTTAAATATGAGGAATTCAATCATATTGGTGCTTTAAGACATTAGTTAAGAACCATTAACCTCGAGGCATTATTGTTGTTAAACTTAAATATAGCATGTATTAAGACCCAGTAAGGAATAGATTGTTTGAAAGTGTTGGTGCGATACAGTATTCAGCCATCAGCTGGAAGTCGGTTTGCTGCTGCGCTGACAGAAGTCATGCAAAAGCTGAACGTGGATAATAAACAGGTGTGTTTTTGGATCGTGGAGTTATGTGCACAACTAACATTTTGTTTGGGATGTTTGGATGTCAAACCACACAGGAAGTACACATTGTTTTAGTCTTTTAGTTGCCTTGAAAGTCTACTTGAATTATATAATGAAGGCTTGTTGATGTGCATTGTCCAATGAATCACTAATGCTGTGTTCGCACCAAAACGCCAAACCAAACTTAAACTACCACTGAGCTAGTAAGTTGGCTGAATGATGTCTCAGCTGTCTGATTTAAGATGCCCGTTCCTCGGGTGCAACTCGGTATAATGTCGACATAATGGTTGTCCTGTCTGTGATCCAGTCTAAAGCCTTCCTGCAGACGGCCGCATCACTGGCCCCTCACATGTACGAGCCACACTTCAATCTCTCCATTCTCTCTGAAAAGGTACTTTGTCACTGTTTATTTTGTCTAAATATCTGAACAGTGCAGTAGTTTCAGAGAAACATCTGCCGATGTGATGGTCTTGTCTGTTTTGCAGATCGGAGACCTTCAAAGCAGCTACACCGCCGCCCAAAAGTCGGAGGACTCCTTCCCGGAGCACGTCGACACTCAGCAGCTTCTGAAGCAACTTCGGCAGCACTTTGCGGCGCTGTGAGCGTCCGACCAGCAGGCTTAGAAAGCAAAGTGTGGTTTGACTAAGACGGTAGTTAAAGATAAGACATGTTGCACGGCAGTGGTGGCCATGAGAGTCCGGAACAACAAGTTATGACGAATGAGATCGGCGGCTAAGTTAGAAATGGAAATCAACAAATGGTCATTAGTTTTGATTTGTGTTTATTTATCGAATGATACGTACACACAATAGCTGACAGCTGTTTTGGGAATAAGCTCCAGTGGTTAAGTTAACTCAAGCTTCATTTATCATTCCCCATAATGATAAATGTTTGTGACATCTGCAATCTTAACTTAACAACTCAATGCTAACTGACACTTTACGTGTTGCTTTGTCACGCAACATATGACTTTTAAGAATGTACAATGTACTTTCATGATGAACTGGTACCCTAGTGTACAGATCTGTAAAGTAGCAATTAATATGGACATAGTAACATTATTTATTACAGGATCATTTTGTAGTTCATTTCATAAATCAAATGTATTTTTGGTATTTTGACCTTCGCTGCCATTTCGAAGTCTCAACAAATGTTGACATGACAATAAAAAGAGACGTAAAAGTCGTTAAAGCCAAAAGTTATTTCTTCATTCAAACAATGAATTGAAAACTAAATGTGATTTTAAAATATCACATTAACTTGGAGACCTTGGTGTTCTCTGGCAAATCCATTTGAGTTCATGCCTGCACGGAGCATCATTCCAGGCCTGAAAGGGGTTGCTTCTGGGATACATCGCTGCACAGTCCTCATTACCCTGATCGTTGGGCTCTCCATTATTCCAGTACCTGAAACAAATGATAGGTTGGTGAGCTATAATATCTATATGTTTGAACACATCATCAATTGTTTATTGGTTTTGAAGAGTGGTATTACAAATGGATTATTTCCACAGCTGTAATTATGAGAATATGCTATCACAACAGTTCCTACAATCGCAATATTTGATTCCAAATAATTATCTCTTGCATTTCTTCTGTATCTACGCGTATGTAACTGTTACCCCTCAGTCAGTCTTGTTCCATCCAGCCATTTCCAAGTCCCTTCCTCCTCCACATCTGTCAATCCGATCCAGAAGCCCCTGCGGTGATCTATGGACCTTGCAGGCCCTTGATATTTATTTATCAAGTCAATTAATGCCAGCTGCCAAGCCCGGAAATGTAAAAACACACACATACATGTCAGTGGGGGAATGTAACTAATTTACTCAAGTGCTGTATATTTGAGGGGCTTACTTTACTTGAGTATTTCCATGCTATTACTACTTTATACTTCTACTCCACTCTCAGAGGAAGATATTGTACTCATGCTCCACTACTTATGTTACATTACAGATTGCAGTTGTCAAAATGAAAGATGAAGTGTTCTTTTATGTGTTGAGAAAATTATTCATGAGTCAAATAAACTATTTAAATCCTCTTGGATCAGCTGGAAAATGCATCGTTGCAAAATCTGAAACCAGCTGTTTTTCTCGACTTTTTAGAGATACGTGTTTCTCACAGGTCAGGGTTAGATTATTAAGATTAACAGATTAAGCATTGCTGTCGATGAAACTACCTAAAAGTATAACAAAGTGTTACAGTTAGCACAACCGTAAACATCTACATCAAAATGAAACATACACATTATTGCAGCAGTAATATTAATTCAAAAACATCATATATATACTGTAGGAGTAAAATACTGACAGAGAACATTTGACTTCTCAATGAATACTTTACATCATACTTAAAGGTAATTTTGCTGCTAATACATAATTCTACTTAAGTGTGTTTTTGAATGCAGGACTTTTACCTGTAGTGGAGGATTTCACCCATGTGGTACGAGTACTTTCACTTAAGTAAAGGCTGTGAATACTCCTTTCCCCTCTGATACACGTACAGTACATTCATTTCTCTTGTTGGGTTCTATGTTACATTGACCTCTTTTACAGCTCAGATATTGAATGTAAAGCCTTATAAAAGAGAATTACAATAATTGAATTGCAGAGTTTGTTCAGAAATATCAATTTCTTACGTGTTTCTCTCTGCTGTCTGTCACTGCCAAGTCACCTCCGAGGAATTTGCAGAACTCTCTGGCTTCGTACCATGATTTACTTAAAACATCATCAGAGAATGCAAAGTAGTAACACACAGAGTTCAGGAAAGTCCATCCTGGTAGACAGTGTCTGCAGCCCTCCTCTGTTGCCAAAGAAAAAGGAAACATGATGTGTTTGAGTCACAATAATTATGTTTTTAAACCTTGATAACACAAAAAAAGATGTAAAAGAAGCTCTCACTAATCATCGGGATGTGTGACTTCAACGCTGAAATTTCCATTTGATTTGTGTCACTCAGCTTTTCGTAGTATTTGCTTCTTGTACTCTGGTGTTCAATCTCCCATTTGGTAAGTTGCTGATTACTGATCTCGCTTGCCAGCTGTTTCTTGGCTTCATCCCTGCTCTGGATTGCAGTGTCGTAAGAGGCCTGCAGTTTGGACACCTCATTACTGATGTCCGCTGCACCCTGCCCGTCAGTTAGTTTGTTATCTGTAAGTGGTCAAGCCAGTGTTTCTCAAGTTAAAAAAAGACATTAATAAGTCAAACATGAGCACAGTATGAGCAGAAAAAAGTGAAATAAAAAACATTTATATAGCCCACAGTATTAACATCATAGGTGCATTTATAACATCTTATATATATATATTTATATATATATATATATATATATATATATATTCATTTCATTTAATGGGTATGACTTTCATAAATAAACCTGCATCTACTGATTTTCATCTTTATCTTTGTATCACTTGGGGGCAGTAGAAACACGCTGTAACCAGGCTAGGCCCCTCATAAAGATGACATGGCCACCGTGTTAGCAAATGGTTGCTAGCACACGGGGAATAGCATTAGTATTCATTTACAGTTGTGTTTGTGTCCATTTAATAAATGTAGCCAAGTCCATCTGTTTTGGTCTCTGTAATCTCCTGAGGGAAGTCTCGAGCTAACTCTGACGCTTTAACTTCTGTCTCTGCTGTTGAGTGCTGGACAATAGTTGTGAGTGAACGAAAACAGTCAAACTTTCAAATAATGTTTTTTGTTGACTTTCCTTGTTACTGAAAGACTGACTCTACTTTTGAACTTGAAGTCATATTGTCATTGTTAAAGTTATTATTACGTATATTCAAACAGCAATTTTGAGGGACTTTCACTTTACTTCAGTATTATTGACTATTTGGAGGCAAATATATGTTCTACTTAGTTCCAGTTACTTTGAGGATTCAGATTAATAATACAAAATATAAACCATCTACTAAATCATTGTAATATATTATTGTAGGTTATGTTGCCCACCAGTGTATCAGTAAAGTAACTAAAATTAGCTCCACTTCACTAGCTGCAACATTAAAAGTGACTGACTAAAGGGATGAATGCATGTACATAATAGGTACTTTTACTTTGAGGATATTTCGATGTTAATACTTTTGAAATTGAACTTGAGTAAGATTTTGAATGCAGGACCTTTACTTATCAGAATCACATTTATTGACCAAGTATGTGTATACATAGGGCCTATACAAGGAATTTGAGCTGTCACCACATAACTATATAACTATCTGAGGAGGTTAATAGTGACTTACAATAGACTCCCAGGCCAACGTCAACTGCTAGTAGAATGACAGCGAGCACTGCCAGGCTTACTGTAAGCAGTTTGTGATGATTCAAATGAAATCCAGGTCTCACCATCGATATGGACACTACACAGAGACATGGTGGGTTAATAGCAGAGCCATGAACTGCGACAATATACGAACAATTCGATATAATAGAAATAACAGACAGACAGTTGACAAAGGTAAATGAAAACCAAATGAGACACTTTATGTAATTTTGTCTTTTCATTTGTCTCTGTATCTGCATATTGTAATAATAATATTCAATAGTTGAGTTATACAATGTTTTAAAAAATGTTAAAATACCATAGAAATACCACAGGGATGTGTTTCCAGTAGTACTTTAGAATGTGGTACCAGTATCTTAAAGAACAGATATAACATTCTCATTTATTCAACAGTCATGTACCATACCGTGTTGCTTCTCTTGGTTTGAGTCGAGAGTGTTGTCATCTTCACTGTCCTCTTGATGAATCAGTTTGTTATATGAACCATCAAAAGTACCACCTGAATTTTCTCCTTCCTCCATTTTGACAGTTAAAATGAGTCTGACGTGACCGTCGCAGACAGATTATTTGTTAGGACCTTGCCCTGTGTGTAGGGTTGTGTGTAACATTACAAACAGAACACCCGGATAATTTGTTAAATATTTACAGGGGCTGCAGACTTGAAGTGCAGTGTCATTTTCTGATCAAAAGGATTTCTCATTTATTCAAACATCCAAGCTTTATAAGATTATTTCGGGATCACTTAGGTACAATTTTGTAGGATTTCATAAAATCATTACATGGCTGACATTTTTTCTAGTATATAAAACAAGACATATTATGTTTACACAAAAGATTTGTCCAGTTATTCTGATTTACAGGCTTCGTGTCTAGTTTGGCTCCTTTTCACAAACCCATATATAGATTGGCAAGACAGTTCCGACTAACCCATGACCCCCTATCAACAATAAAGTAATAAAAAGCAGCACAGTTCCCACTCAGAAGTCCATCAATGGAAGGCTGCCCTCTTTTCCAGTACCTTGAGAAAATCAAAATTTTTCAGATGAAAATAGTAGTTCCACTATTTTAGAAATCAATAGCACGAGTTCACAGTCTGTGAGAAGCTTACCTTGTTTCCACCTCAGTCACATTGTTAACCCAAACCCATGTTCCCGGTGTCACTACATCAGTGAGGCCGATCCAAAATCTGTTTTGCCGCAACATCAGCCTTTCAGAGTTATCAGATATGAGCTGCTGAAAGAAAGCCGACACAGGATATGGATGATGGTTTGGAGACGAACACCACATTTCATCTCACGATACTAAACAGAGTCATGAAAAATTAACTTTATGGAACTTTAAAACCAGGAGACATAAAATGAAATGAGTATTTTTGAATTCTGAGAAAATGAGACACTCCAACTATTTTTTTCGATTTCAGTGATGGAAACCCACCTGCTCTGCCAAGTCACTGAGCACAAGTAGGTCGCCCCCTTGACTTATACAGTGTGCTCTGCTATCCGGCCAGTTCTTTTTGGGGGTTGGACAGATGGTGAGAAAAATAATAGCAGGTTGATTTAAGAAGACCTCCATCCTTGAAGGCATCTGCCACAAGATTCCTCTGTGTAAAACAGCAGATTGGAAATACCATTTCTTGTCATAGACAGTTTTTTAATATTCTCAAAAAATTCCATTTGATACATAACAAATGCATACATTTTACAGGTTTACAGCATGTGCTCCCATGGGGGGAGAACGTTTGGCCTTTGTCAACACACTGGAGTGTTTGCCACCAAAGATAGGTTGGAAGTCTGTCTTACCATAGGTAGTTTTATTCGACTACAGACTTGTCTTCTCCATCTGTAGAGTCTCAATCTGTCTCTGAAGGCTGTCAGTGAGGGGTGTCATCTCCTTCATTTGCATCTTTAGTTGCAGATGGTTGCTGCGCTCTCTCGCTAATTGTGCCCGGGCCTCCACCTTAGCTCTGAGGATATCACTGTTGTTGCGGAGATAGTTCATCTCTATGATGATGGGCGTAGTAGCTGAATGACGAGCCTGAAGGTCATCGCTTTTGGCACCTGAGGCGTAAAGATAATAATAATAAGAACATATAGAGAAACCGTGGTAACACAGGTGTGTGTGAACTACACGCCTGACTGTTTGAAGAGGTCGCTTTGGGCTCTGGGAAATTATGATGGTAATTTTTCTCTATTTTGTGACATTTTACAGACCAAAATATAAGTCAATTAATCGACAAAGTATTCGGCAGCCTAATTGTTAATATTAATAATATAAAAATATGAATTAGTTATAGCCCTTTAGTATCGTACCATCGTAATGTATGGCAATAGGACCCACAATTATGCCTAACTTTAAATGAACGGGGAAATTAGCTGTTAAAGTTGGGCAGTTTAACATAATACAGCGTATTAACCGATGAAAGATATTCATACTTGAGAAAATAAATTGAGAATTCAACTGATTTCTATATGATTGTGAATACAGTCTTGAACAACCATATTTTGATATTCTGCAATGCCATTTCGGCTATCTGATTCAAATTCTGAAGAAGAGGGCGACAGAATCAGGGAATCGGCTGTTTTTTGTCTCTCATACTTACAGTAAATCCCAATTACAACAGCAGGTATCAGCAGAACAGCATTCAGCAGGCCCAGGCTGAGCATAACCAGTCGGTGGTGTGGAAACACAGATGCACCTCGCTCTGTACACAGACCATAAGTTCCTCTCAGGTAAACTCTTAATATTATATTTCATCTTCAGTTAGACCCACGAAATACAATTAAGAGCAATATCACAGTGACCTTCGAATAGCTTACGTCGAAATGAATGGATATGATTACGGAGTTAAAATCATCACGTTCTGAGTTTTGAAACCATGGAATATATCTGAAGATTATCTTTAACAGTTTCATACATACATTTCAAATCTAAGAACTAAAGTTACAGTGAGTCATTTCGAGAGAGAAACAAGAGAAACAAAAGAGGACATTGGTCAGAAGATTTGATATTTGAGTTTTTTGTTTAGTTAGTTGTACCTTGTCCAAATGTTTGCTGGTGAAAGCCCGAATGCCCATCTGTGTTGAAATCTTGAGAAATGTTTTGTTCAAAAGACAATTCCTCCCTTGGTTCTGACTGTGAGTTCTCCATTATGGTGCAAGTGGTGCCTATTGATCTGTTTGTCTCCTGCTTATACCAGTGATAAAGTGTGTGTGTGTTTGTGTGTGTGTGTGTGTGTTATTTCAGAACTGCAAAGATGTGTTGCACTGATGTTGTGGTGTTGAAGTACGGCCTTTTCAATTCTCACGTTGCTGTTTTCTGCTTTAATCTAACAAGAACAACACGTCAGCCATGCTAACGTCTACGTGGGGGTTTTACTGAGGCACAGTGCTTTGAGCTAAACGTCTGCATGCTAACGAGCTCAGCGCTCACAATGACGATGCTAACATTCTAATGTTTTGTAGATAACCTTTATTATGGTCATCATCTTAGTGTGCGAACATTTGCTGCCAGCACTGAATATGAAGTCCAGCTGAGGCTGATGGGCATGTTAGTAGTTTTGCAGGTATTTGACTTTGTGTCAGAACACCCTACCCTAGGTCAAAGGTCGACGATCGACTTGTTGTATCATCAGATCTGCGGCCGTATGTCTTGGACCCTCGGATGAAGAGAGGATCAGAGCTGTCAGCTGATCACCACCTGAACGTCTGGCTGAGGCAACTGTCCGCCAGCATTTCAACTCCCACCTGTGGAAGAATTTTTTTGTACCTAAAATCCAAGTCGACCATTTCCAAAGCTTGTCTCTTGGAAAACAAAATGTTTTTTGATATTTTAGGTGCTTGTCCAGCTGACTGCCATTAACTAAAGCCATCACTGGTTTCAAACCAGTATGTTCAGATTGGAAAGCACTACCTTTAGCTTGAATGACAAGGTGATTTAATGAAGTCTGAGTTGAGACACAGTGAGTTGTGGGAGATATTAAATGGACAGCGGTCACAGATAATATCATTTAACCAATGTTATCGATCGTATAGATGCCATGAACAACGTATGTGCACCACCTGCTGCCCACACGTCTAAGTTTTGTTTAGAAAGAGAGATTCTTAATTTATTGTTCCAGCTTCATACAGAAACTTAAGTTTTCACCGACACAACATCTGTAAAACATCTGCTCCAAAGCAGTACACTCACAAGAATGTAATTCATTCACTCAACCTTTATTTAATGTCAGAAAGAACACATTGAGGAACCAGAGCTTAGTTTCTACATGTACTGTATGTCAAGCTAACATGCTGCTGTAATGTTCACCATATTCACCAACTTAGTTTAGCATGTAAACATGAACTTTAATACCAAAATGCAAAGTAGCGCTGAGGTTAATGGGAATGTCAACGACACATTTTGACTTCATGGTGGCACGAGAGGAAAAGTCGGGATCACAAAAGTCGTTAGGATCCTTTTGGGATGGTGATGTCTGTAAAGACTGTCATGCCAACCATCCATAGATAGATCATATATATTTCAAAGTGGGGCACTGACTGCTGCTGCTGCACGGCTAAAGTCAAAACAACAGTTAGAACTTAGTAGGAACACAAGAATGTACAACAACAGAAAAGTATCATTACTGAGAATAAAAACATCTGTTTTATTCATCAAGGATTAATCAAAAAGAATCAATGTGTTATTCAAGAGCATCACTCCATAAGACATTGATAATGCCATTAATGAGGTCTTTTAAACCGATCCAGGGATACCACGGTGTTGAGCTGCGGGAGGTATTCCATGAAGAAGGAGCATAAAAGAAGGCTTTCCAAGCGCAGTACTGTTGGAACGTGTAGCGAAAGCCTTCTGCACAACATGTTTGATAAAAGAATAGTCAGACATTTTGAGAATACATTTGAGAATGCGCTGATTAACTTTCTTGCTGAGAGTTTGATCAGTTAAAGCCACGGTTGGTAATCTTGAGATACAAATCCTGATATGGAAAATAGCTGGTCCTTCTCTTCTCATATGATGGTTCTGAGCTTGTTTGATATCATGGAGGCAACTTCTTTGAGGAAACTCTGGACTGGATTCGGACCACCATGCTCTCCGCAGCTAGTTGGGTTCCATTTCACATAACCATTCCTTCTTATCTTGGCATTTTGCATCATACCATGTTGCCTTAGGGTTTCTCCTGTTCACAAGTGCTGCACAGTCCTCGCCCTCTGGTCCGCTTCCTCTATGGTTGTTGGGTTCCCCGTCTATCCAGTACCTAAAGCAAGGTTCAAATTATACTTTAGAATAATCATAATAACAATCTCTCTCTCTCTGATTTTTTAAAGTCAGTCAACAGATTGACATTGCAGGCATTAACATGTCCCCAATTAATAAGAATTTGATTTGTCCAAACCTAATTCATTCACATATATATGAATCTCTTTCAAATTGTCCTTATTGAATACACAGCAAGAGGCTACTAGAGTTTAATGAAAAAATAGTGTGACATTTAGGGAATTAAGCTAATTTGCTTTTTTTTTGCAGAGAGTTAATGACTCATGGATCATCTCACTCACAACAACAAAGGGAATAAGTGTATTCCAAAATGTCACATGATTCTTTTAACACAGCAGCACTGCATAATAAGTCTCAAAGCTCTTACCCTTCATTCTGCAGAGTCACATTATTTACCCACACCCAATTGTGCTCCGTTTGACTATCAGTAAGGCCAATCCAAACGCTCCCTGGTCCGATCCACCATGGTCCCGTGCCCACAGCCCGTTTAGGTAGGTACTCAAAAAGATTTACCTGGATAAACAGAGTTTAAACAGCCTCACAATGTGTTGCTAAAGGTATACCTTTACCATATGTAATAGCAGTGCAGGCCTATAGCAACTGATGAGATGCTGAAGTGATCTTGTCTAAAAAAAAATTAGCTTCCACAACCGAACCTGACATTTTCTACAGCTCATGCTGTTTCAAAGCAGATCATTTCACACGTTAGGAAAAACATGGATGTTATGGCTGCAATATGTTAAAGTCAGCCAGTTCCAGACTCCTGACATTGTGCATCACTAGTACTCTGTTGTGTGGAACAGAGCCAGCATGAATGTAATTTGATAAGCTTGTGTTTTACCTGCTGTGACAAGTCAGAATGTCTGTTGTGAAAAGGGCCTTTACTTTTAGAGTCTCTTAAGCGTTGTTGTACTTCTGACAACTGAGCTTTAATCGGATCTGCTGCTGATGACAGTGTGTTTGAAAGCTCTGGGAAAAAAACTAAAAAAGTGGACCTTGATTAATCGTGTCAAGAAAAATGTAAATGATTGTTTTTAAAAAATAAAACTTCAAAGTAACTACAAGGGACTTTCATTTTGTGTTGATTTTCGGTGAACCTTGCTAAACTTCTCCACGACTCTCCACTCTCTTTGAAATGCCTCCGGTGAGTCCGGTCTCTGTTTGTGGTGCGGATTGCATGCAATGGTTAACTAGCACATCACACACTGAGGACAAGGACGGTGAGTCACTTGAGCCAGAACAAATTAAACAAAGCTAGAGGACCAACATTATTCCAACATTTTGGTTTATGTTCTGTAATTTTAGGCTGTGATGCTCTTCGTATCAGAAATTTCTTCTTTATGCTACTTAAATTATCATAATTTCCTCCATGTTTCCAGTGCAACTGTCACGTGACAGTGTTGGTAAGCAGGCCAACATAGTGAGCCAAACTAGAATAACTTGTCTTCTTAACACTGCCATTGCATTATCTACTGTATAATAGGCCCACTAGTGTAAATCAAAACATCAGGAACTACTCTACCCACTCTTTTGTCTCTTGTTTTCCACCTACTTGATACTGGACTCACCTGCTCCTCCAAGCTATTAATCACAGCCAGATCGGCCCCACGCCTGATACAGTCCGCCCTGCTGTCTTGCCAGCTCTTTGAGGGTTGGGATACAGAATGGAAGTAGCATGATGTGTTAACTAAAAGCCATCCTGACTGGCATCGTCCACAACTTTTCACTGTTCAAAGAAGAACACGAGTTAAAGTCACAACAAGAAGAAAAAGTTTGATTCCAAAATGCAAAAACAAATGCATTATTAGCCTCTCACGGATATCAGATGAATTGGCCTTCAGTGTTGCTTTCTCCATTTGTAGTCTCTCAATCTGCCCCTGAAGGCCATCGCTGAGTGCCTTGATCTGCTCCAACTGCAGTTTCAGTTGCCGATGGTTCCCCAGCTCTGTCTCTAATGTGTGTCGGACCTCTTCTTGAGCATTGATCGCTTCGGTGTGCATTATCTGAATTTGCTTCACCTCTATGATGAGGGCTTGTGCTGTTATTTGGTCGGAGGTGGATTCCCCACTTACTTTGCCACCTGTGATTAGCAGATATAAGAAGGTACCTTTTCACATTCATCTTATAGGTGATTAGCAAAGAAATAGTTATAATTGTGTATGTATTTACCAGGTCATAGCATTGGGAATTGAAAGGGTAAATATAGTTAACTACCTAAGCTTTATAATTATGTCCATAGCTTAACTAATGAATTGTTTAGTACAGCCTACTCCAAACTGACTGTAAACAAGTGAAGTGTACTCCCTTGGATCAGTACTCACAGTAAATACCAATAACAACAGCCGATAACATCAGTATAGCGTTTAGCAGTCCTAAACACACGGCCACCAATGGATACAGTGGAAGACTTCTGGACCCAACTCTGACTGTGCACATAGACCCTGAACAAACAGACACTTTGATGGAAGTGCGAAGTGAAGGATAATAATGCATCATATTTTCTGAAATCATTATGAGGACGGTTTAAATTATGCCAGCCTACCATTATTCCCTGTGTTATGATGTAAGGATTTTCCATCTGTGCTGTAGTCATCATTTGAAATCATTGTCTGGATATCCATCTGGTTTTTACTCAGAAATCCTCTCTGCATGCCACTTTTATCTGTGTGAGATGGCTGCTCTGTCAATATTACAACACTATGTGTGTGCGTGTAGGTGGGTGACTCCCCTTTACACACTGTCTCTTATGTTAAAATATCTCATGAAAGTTGTTTTTTTATTGTCTCTCTCTCTTATTTCTGGATAGGTTGTTCTCATGGAAAGGCTCACAATGCAAATAATGGGAAGTTTATTGAATGTATTTTACAGGTGACACTCTGATACTGATCTACAGAGTGCTGGTGACCTCTCAGTCTGGGTTGTGGGAGACAGTAAAAACGCTTTTTGTTAACCCTCCAGCTGCACACAAATATGCAACATCCCTTCAATATATGTGATAGAAGACCATTGCCAGCATTCTTTTTTAAATCAATGAAAATGACAGAGTTATAACAATATTGGATTATAATTTATGTACAAATGTGACATGTGAACTTTGACAGGTATTTCATTTGGTGGATCAGCCCCAAAACAGACATTCCTGTCCGGCTATCTTATGCATTTACAGTTTTTCAATTGATTTTCCTGAAAATGCATCATACAATGATATATATATATAAATGTAAAAGTATACATAAAGTCACAGTTTTTTACGAATATCACACATCCCCTACGTTAAAAGAAGTTTCATAGGATCTGTAAATATACATTAATTCTGATAATTTCGTATCAAAATCAAATTGTGAACTGAATGTGGACAGCTTGTGTATTACACCAACATTTCGTCGGCTACTTGTGTCACTTTTACTTTAAACCCGCTCGAGTAAAGCAATGTGGGAACCACTTTATTAACTTCGAGCGGACCGTTTTGATAGTTTCCGGGTTTTAGCGCAAGGATATGATGGACGAGCCTGTGGTCGTTGCCTGTGTAGGCGCGTGTCAGACGACATTTTAAACATTGGTGAACTCGTGTGCTTGTTGTGTAGACCTACGGAACCTTCTAAGGTGGTAACCCATCACAGTTCAGGGTTTTATTGTCTTCATGCTAACTAAAGCGTTAGCCAAGTCAAGCAGAGCAGACTAGTGCCACTACCGGAAATACGCTCTGTTGACTTTCATGGTAAAATACACGACAGCACTCTCGAACCTATGACTTTTATTCTGAAACTTCAAAACAATTGACTGAACGTCCCCGTTTTTGTTGCGTTATGCTTGACGCTCTCGATCTATTTGCACGTATTTTGCTACGTTGTATCTGTTCATTTTGTTTCTTACTTTGTGTGTGTTAAGTGGCTTTTCAGCCATCTGGTAACTTAGTACGAATCGTTTGACATCTCTCTTTATCCGCCTGCACGGGCAACATGTCGGACATGTGTACGGTTTAGTAGGAGTCTTTCAGAAAGAGTTGTCGTTAGGCCCGTTCGGGCTATTTCCATCACTGCCTCTGGCTAACAAGTCCCTAAACAGAAATGTCACTCGGGGACTATGAAAGACATTTCGACTCGCTAAATTCCGATTTGTACGGCGGGTCAGTGGTCAGTGAGCGATCCGCGTCGGGCACATATAATGGCGAAGAGGAGAAGCTGCATTACGTTCCTATCCGGATCCTCGGAAGGGGGGCGTTTGGTGAAGCAACCCTGTACCGAAGAACAGAGGTAAGTTGTCTGTCCCAGCAGGGTTTTCTTTATTTAAAACACTTCATGCAATAATAACTTTCCTCTTTTCTTACATCTACCATATTTACCACAACAGTGCAAGGGAAATGTGTCTTAAGTTTACATGGTGCCCACAACTTTTTCTTGGACTGACAATGGGGTTTGCAGTCAGAAGTGATGAGAACCACTGCTCGGTGAAAACAGACCAACTATATGTCAAACGTTTTTTTTCTTATTCTAAACCTTCGAATATTTTGCTTCTCTGTCTATTCTGTAAACCGGTAATAAGCACCGTGGAGAAACTTAAACCAGTGCAGGAACAAATCTGAACACTACTATTTATTAATATTATTGTTATATTTATGGCATGTCCCCTTTGGCTTATAGGACAACTCTCTGGTGGTGTGGAAGGAGGTGGAGCTGAATTCCGTCTCCGACAGGGAGCGCAGAGATGTCATGAATGAGATCAGCATCCTCTCCATCCTGGAGCACAACAACATCATAGCCTACTTTAATCACTTCATGGATAAAAACACCTTGCTCATTGAGTTGGAGTATTGTAATGGTAAGCAAATATTTAGTCCACTCTGAAGATTTGATTGAGATTAGTTTGAATGCCGTCTATCTGTGACTGAATGCTAAATGGCCTTCTCATCACAGGAGGAAATCTGTACGATAAAATCAATCACCAGAATGGGGAACTTTTCAGTGAAGAGGTATGAGTGCACCACTGCAGCTCCTGTATTTTAAACAAACAGACTGTTCTCTATGATATCTTCTCCTTTAACGTTTCTTTAGGTGGTCATTTGGTACCTGTACCAAATCGCCTCAGCTGTGTCCTACATTCACAAGGCTGGGATCCTCCACAGGTGAGATATTCAGCACATTTTCATGCCCTTATTGGTGACATCTGCAGGACTTTTTATTTTGTTTGTATCTGTGGGGGTTTTTTTTTTTGGCAATGGAACCATCAAACCATTTTTGTCTTGTAGAGATATCAAAACTCTGAACATTTTTCTGACCAAGACTGACCTCATCAAGCTGGGCGACTACGGCCTCGCAAAGAAGCTAGGCTCTGAGTTTTCAATGGCAGAGACTGTAAGTTGTGACCCCCCCCCCCTCCCCCAAAAAAAAATGTTTTACCGGACTGATGATTTAGTAAATATTAATGGATTTTTTTCACTTTTCTCTTCTTCTGTAAATCCAGTGTGTGGGAACTCCATATTACATGTCGCCTGAATTGTGCCAGGGATCGAAGTACAACTTTAAATCAGACATCTGGGCCATGGGTTGTGTCATTTTTGAAGTCCTGGTTCTTACGAGGACATTCGATGCAACGGTTGGTTTGTTAACTTGCTAGAAATAGTTTTACTTCTTTGCTTTAATCTGAAAATTAGATTTCGCCCCGACAGAATGAATACATTTTGCTGCTTGTGTCCACCAGAATGCTCTGAACCTCTGTGTGAAGATAGTCCAGGGCAACTGGACCATGGATGTGAACACGGATGTGTATTCGTCCGCATTGATCAAACTGGTGTATCAGTGCCTCAATCAAGTGAGTGACGGGAATAATTGGAGAAGAGTGTTGCGTTGGATTGTTGTGAAAGAAACGATTTGGTGCCAGAGGTCACACTGTGTGCTCAGGAAACATCTGGTCTCTGTGAGGGATACCACTGTTAAGTTCTTGGGATCTTCTTGTGTTGAAGGACCCCGCAAAGAGGCCTACAGCTGAGCAGATTCTGGGCCAGCCAGTCATCTCCTGCTGTAGACAGTAAGTTGGTTGAAAATGATTCAGATGCTGTTGGATTCAACAGAGTCAAAACACCCATAACAGCCCACTGACAACTTTGTGCTCTATAAGGGAGCTTGAAGAGCGAGTTGCCCTGCTGAATTCAGCAATGAAAAGACCAAAGTAAGTTGTCAACAGTTGTTTCATATTCTCCAGCGTAAAAGCCTGTCTATAGTCCCGTGAGTAAGATTTTGTAGTTCTGTAACTCACTCGATGTCCTGGATGCACCACAGGCTGAGTACAGTGTCTGACACCCCTGTGGCTGTGGTGACCACACGCTCAAGGGAGGTGTACTTCTGGGGTGGAGGCAAGTTCACCCCCCAGAAAATGGACACGTTTAAAGGCGGCAGCAGTGGCCAGCATGTGTGTGCAGGAGAGAGTCACTTTGCAGTGGTGACCGTGGAAAAGGAGCTGTATACCTGGGCAGTGAGTATTTACCACCCGCCATCACTCTGGGAGAGATTTGCTGGATTCGGGTTGTTCTTGTGCTTCACTACCAGGAGCTTATCTCAAACTTCTCTTCAGAATGTCCAAGGTGGAGCCAAGATGGTGGGCCAGCTGGGTCAGGGAGACCAGTCCTCCTACCGGCAGCCGACGAGGGTGGACCAGCTACAGGGGAAGGCCATCCGACAGGTGGCGTGTGGGGCTGACTTCACTGCCTGCGTCACCGGTGAGTGACAAAACCTTCCTACAAAAAACAACAACTTTTTCCTGTAAAGATGCATTTTGAACATTCTGCTACTTTTGCAGATGAGGACCAGATGTACATGTTTGGGTCAGACTACTACGGCTGCATTGGAGTGGAGGGAGAGTTCGGCATGGAGGTTTTGAAACCAGTGCTTTTGGAGTTTTTCGAAGAGCGGCCTGTCCGTCAGGTTTCATGTGGAGACAACCATGTGGCGGTCCTGACTCAGAGTGGGGACATCTACTCCTGGGGCTGCGGAGAGTATGGTACATATAGTTGCTGTATTTACTGTGTTTATTGAGCTGAGTAAGCCTCTGCCAGATTGTTTTTGCTGTTATAGCTGTAGCCAGCAGGTGGCGATAGTGGTCTTTTTAAAAATAAATTTTAAAAACAGTCAAAATAGGTGTTCTCAGTTGGATTTGCTCTATTTTCCTGGTGCAGGGCGTCTCGGCCTGGAATGCGAGGATGACTTTTCTTCTCCGATGCAAGTAAGATTTTCTTTCCGGTTCTGGCACGCTCTTAAATGTCTGTCAAGCGGCTAAAAACTTGCAGGAGTCGGTAAGATACAAAGTGTTTTAAGCAATATGATCCCATTTGTATCAATCAAAAGTACTGTCTGTGTTCTGGTTTTCCCAGGTGGAGATCCCGAAAGGCGCCATCATCTCCTCCGTGTCATGTGCCAGCGATGGAACCTTCTTTTTAACAGAAACTGGCAAAGTCCTAGCGTGTGGAAACAATGAATTCAACAAGCTTGGTCTGAACCAGGGGATCTCTGGTCTAAAAAACCACCCTGGAGAGGTACTGCGTCCTACATACAGGACTGTAATCATCCAGACTTCAGGGGATGCAGCTATGTTTATGTTTGCTTTCTTTTTCTGTACACCACACCAGGGTTATCAGGGGATCCCGTACATCACTACACTGACTCTGGTAAAGCAGCTGGCGAGGTTCAAGATTCAGGTCATAGCCCCGGGGAAGACCCACACAGCTGCCATTGATGGTACCGTATAAAAAGGCTGATATTTCTCACGTAAGTGAACATTGTCAGCCACCATTTCACAGAAACATGATTTTTCATGATTTTTCTCTGTGCAGAACGTGGTCGTCTGATCACCTTTGGTTGCAACAAGTACGGACAGCTGGGTGTAAAGGACTTTAAGAAACACCCGGGTGTCCAACTCCTTCTCGGACCCTTTGGAGGGAAGATAATGACCAAAGTGTCTTGTGGAGACGGCTTCACCATTGCAGCCACTGCGGGTAAGACCATACCTAGTCCTGTAGTGCTTCTATTGCAATAATATCTACATTTTTCTGATTTTATTTCAGAGTTTGTGCTACTTTAATTTCCTCCCAGAAGCCCCTGACCGTTGGTCCTGAGGATATATCATCACCTGTTTTTGTATTCCTTGCAGACAATCACATATTTGCATGGGGAAACGCAGGAAACGGGCGACTTGGGATGCCGGCTGATAAGGAATTTGGTTCAGAGGTATGCCCCGCCATGCCAAGGCCTATCTTTGGTTCCCTGCACCATGTACCGGACCTCTCTTGCCGTGGCTGGCACACCATTATCATCATGGGTTAGTAATCACAACCACACACTCGCACAGTGTACTCGTGCAAGCAGCCAGCTGTCTAATATATGTTTATCCTTTGCAGAGAAAGTGCTCACCTCCAAGACTATTCGATCTAACAGCAGTGGACTATCAGTTGGTATTGGTGTATACTTTTCTTTGGACACTAATTGTGTATTGATTAATTTCCTTTGCTTTAGGAATACGTCTACATTTAGTCCTGAAAGTCTACATTGTTATGTGTATATAGGACTGGGCCAGGAGGCATCTACATCTACGGTGGATCTGGACATACAACCTGGTTCAGGGACGGACTGTCGTGACAGGGGTCTTGGTGGTACGCGGGAGGATAATAGGGAGGAGTGCCTCATGGAGACTCCCATGATGTCGCTGACAAGTCAGACTGGGGACAGCTCCTGCCCTCTCTGGCTCAGAAAGGTTTGCTATCATTGAAAGCACCAAGGAATAAGGAATCGTAAAACGGAAACCTCTGAATGGAGACTGTGTTCTAATTCAGGGAGGTTTTCATCCAACAGGAGCTTGAGAATGCAGAGTTCATCCCGATACCAGTTGACGCTGATGGATCCATTCCCGACCAGCTCTCTTCTGTCTCCAAGAGCGTCACTCTGCCCTATGAGGAGTTGAAAGACCTAAAGGCTGCGGCAGAAGCAGTCGGCACTAAGAAAGACCTATCGGTAATGCCAATATTACCTTTCACTTATCTAGACCTGAGTTATGTACTCCAAATAAACACTTCTAGAGTTTCACAGTACTGATGTTCATACCGTGTAATACTGCATTTTTTAAAAACGCATTCACTATGTCTACTGTTTTTCAGACTAAACGAATGAGCTGTGATGAAGTCAATGGACTGGAGGAGGCTGACTTCTGCAAAAAGGGAGAAACGGGCGCATGCTGCAAAGCAAGTTGCGAGGTCACACAGGTATCAAATCTGCACACTCAGCACTGCAAATTATGATCTCATAATGAAATCCCATTGCCACAGTATTTGACAAGAAAGCTTATTTTGCAGCTGCGAGAGACGGTCGCTAATCAAGATTTGAGGATCGGGACGCTCGAGAGGCAGGTAAGAAATGTCTTCCCCCAAAAAGCCGCCCGTCCGCCTCAGTGCCGAGTTTGATCCTCGTGCATGAGTAACAGCGCGTATTCCTGCCGCCTCCAGGTCAATGAGCAGCAAAAGGAGAACGAAAGGCTCTGGGCAGCGATCAATCGTTCAGCGCAAAGGGAAGCAGGGTGTGACAGTAACGGAAACCATCCCTCTGATGCCCGAATGCCCGGGGACGGAGGAGAAAGAGGAGGCGCATTCACAAACCACGGGGGCCGATCTTCAGGGGCCAGTGTGTGACTTTACCTGCAGATGTCCTGATTGTGGGAGAAGCGTGAATAGCACCTGTTAAGTTAAGCCAGCTGATTAGACGGGGGATCGGAGGCTTGGTTGGACGTGCAGTAGAGGCTGCAGCCTCGTGCCCATTCACAGAGGTTACACGCATTTGACAGAACGCTAAGTTGCATTATTACGATCTGTTACATGTGTGATACTGTGTAGTACCTTGCACACTCTCATATGCATACCTGTGTGCAGTAATCTAGCTAGTTTCTCCACATACTGAAATGTTGGCTGGATTCAACATGAAGCCCCTGACCCCTGTGAGAGACAATCATAGCGATTGTTGCGTCACGCTGTAATGTGAATGTTGAGTTCATGCTCTGGTGGTGTTGTTGACTTTAAGGGATGTCAGCATTGAGGCTTCGGGCGTTAGTGCCTCATATGTTGGTATTTATCAAATATCAAATAAGTCCATCCAGTGCAAATAGGAAAGCTTTTGCTGATGCATTCAAAGATTCATTTTCCTTTTTGTCAATTGTTGAGCGATGTGCTGCCAGGATGTTGTCCAGATTGATCATAACTCAATTTGGCGTCATTTTTGATTATTGATTTCATTCGATATTCTTAAAAAGTGAAAGTGCCAAATACAGAATAGCTTTTTACAGTTTCTCCACATTTATGAGAAATGATAGCTATTATAAACATTATATAAAAATGATCTTATTCAAATATATACTTTTTTTTTTTTACATGTGCATGTTTTATTATCATATGAAAGTATTTGTGTGAAACACGAAACTACTGATTTCATTTTTTTTTAACAACCGCTTACTTTGTTTATTGCCTTCTTCAACTCTTGAATTGTTGATGGGGAAGCATCTGTGGGTCTGTCTTTGTGACGCGTATGAACAGTTTGAATGTGGAAGCATTTATGATATAGCTTACCGTGCATCTATAATGTTGTTTTCTTGTTGCATTTTTAACCATTTTATCTGTTTATGTTGTTTCCGTATTTTGCATCATTTGTGCAAGCAAATATGTAGTTGCATTTTTGTGGGTATGTGCGTCCGTGTTACGTGTTTGTGTGTAAAACCCTTTTTTCATAGTTCGCTTCCAAGCAGTAGCCTCGTGGTCAGTGGTCTGTCAGCAGAATAACACTGGCAGTATTTTCATGCTGTAAAATGCGACGTTGAATAGTCGGTGTGCCTTAGAAAACTATTGAAACCAAAATTAGCGCAAATATGAAAATGCTGTGTTGACGGCATCTAAAAATATGGTTTATTTGTTAACAATTAACCAAATGTTGTGGAGATGTAACAGTTGTATAAACACTTCTCTCAGTCACGCTGTTGCTTCGTGTAAAAGCCATAAATAAAACTAACTTGTCTTTTCTCGATCGTCAATATTTTCCACAATGAAAGATAGAATACACTGCATTTATTTATATTAGTTGATATTCATATAATCATGTGTTAGTCTTGTAAAGAGCTAAAAACTATCTTCGACACTTCTGTTTAGGTCGCATGGAATATATGATGGAAATGTAGACGAGATCAGAAACAAAACTTGTGTCAGGGCTAGAATCAGACAATTCAGTGACTCTACTGGGGGCGACCGTGGCACACTGGTTAAGAGGTCGTCTGGGAACCGGAAGGTCAACAGTTCGATCACCTGAGCAATACAATGAACCCCCGGCTCCCCGGGCGCCTGTCATTTGGCAGCCCACTGCTCCCTATATACAGGGATGGGTCAAATGCACAGAAAAATGTCCCCCTTAAAGGGATAAAGATAGTATACATTCTATTCTACTGACGAATGAGATGGTGATGGTTGACTTGATAAGCCGTGTATTTATTGTTCAAATGGTTCAGGGCTGAAGTTTCTGGGTCAGTTCTGATCTCCTCACTTTGGCTGAGGTGCAGTTCCACCTGGGACCTTCCGACCTTTCTGCAGATTCCTTGTATGTCCCTGGTTCTGTCTTTGGTTGTTTTTCTTCAAAACCTGTATAGAACCCCAAAAACAGTAAATGCTTACTTAATACAGTCAAAATGACCCACTCTTAAAAACAATACTCCACAGCTATGAGTGGTCAACATACTCAAGAGGGTAGCTTTAACATAAACCTCTGTTTGTAAAACTGGTAGGGCTCCCCTTTTAAAGAGACCCACATATCACTGGCCTACCTCTGGACATCCGCTGTTGGTTTTCAAGAACTACTCTAAGGCAGACCCCTTGGTCCTGTGAAGTTTTGATTGTTTAAGTTTCTCACAGATTTGGACATGCTTCTGTAGTCTTTCGCCTGCAAACTTTCTGTTGCAAACTTTGCAAAGAAGGAGCTGGTGTCTGGTGTCCGTGCTCTCTTCCTGTCTCGTGTCTGGTCTGCTGGAATGTGAGGGATGCGAAAGTGGTGGAAGCCTTGGTCCCCCTGACGGGTTTCTTCCTTCTGTTGCAGCTTTATGAGAAGCCTTCTGCTGACTCATTTGAGGCATATCTCGTTCATCGTCAGAAATCTCCTCGCATGTCCTTTCCCAATATTTTTCCTCTCTCTTCCAACCTGTATGGCCCACTGAGGCTGTATTTTGATGTCTTTCTTTTGCTTTCACTGTTCCATCCTGTGACGTCACACCTGTATCTTCACAAATGCCATTCTTTTGTTCATCCCTTTCTTTTCTTCCAGTATCTTCTTTCACCTTTTCCCACCGTGGTTTGTTCAGCTCTCCACTCACTTCTTGCTCAGGAACTGTGATCTGGTGAGTTGCTTTATGACCTTTTTTGTGTGACTCTATTTCCCTTCTTTCCCCCCTGGCTCTTTCTTCCTGGTCTTGTGTCTTCATGTGTTGTTTAACATCCTCCTCTCGGCTTTCTTGCACCTTCACTTCTCTTCTTCTCACTGGTTCTCTCCTCTGCTGCTCAGACAGCCTGGATTCTCTCTGGTAGTTTCCCCTCTCTGCTTGTTCCCTGTTGTGTCTCTGCTCTTCACTCTTTTGGTCATCAAGTGCAGCAGTGTCTCTCTGGATCTTTTGTCTTATTTTTTCCTCTAGGCGCCACAGCTTCTCCTGTAGCACCAGCTCTTTTGCATGAATTGCTCTGGCCATCTGCAGTTCTCCACTGGGCTGTCTGCCGCCTGAGTCGTTTCTTGGATCTTGGTATTCATTGGTCTTTCCGGTGCCATTTGAATGGTGTTCTAGGGTTAACGAATGGCCTCTTGATTGTTTTGCAATAGTTTTTTTTTCTAAATCATACGGAACAAATGCGTCTTGTTTCATGGGTTGGAGAGATCTTCTGTGGCTAACAGGCTTGTTTGGAAATGGATGGTTTACTGCATCTGCTCTCCCACCAGGTACAACACCATGTTGTGCTTCAGTATAGACATCTGCATTTCTTTTTCCTGCAGTGTTTTGCTGCCCTTGATCACTGTGTATTGTTCCTGTGTATGTGCTCATGACTTCAGCGGTTGTCTTTGAGGTTGTTTTGTTGTGAAAGACACCTGAGCCCTCCACACCAGCTGCTGAGGGTTTTTTCCAGTATATAATTTCTAAGAAAAAAGAAAACGCATCCAAAAAGTGAGGCTAACAGAGAAAAACATTGATGGAAAATGCTGTGCAGCTGCAGTGTATGACTATATTTAAAGTAAAAGCACAAGTGTGACTGAATCAAGAAGTTATTGCATGCATTTCATGTAATAAGTCTCCTGTTCAAATGTAGAAAAACATTTTATTTTACAGATTGAATTTGACAATGTAATTTTGACCCTGACATCAGCCGTTGACAACTCGCTTTCAACCAAATTACACAGATTAAGTTTGCTCAGTCGTCATTGAACTACGTTTACAGTAGACGATTACTTTCTTTAAATTACATACAGTTTGAGCTCGATGTCAACCAAAAAGCAACCAGCAGATGAAGATTGTTATCCAGAATATGTAAACCAGTCGACCTTGAGTTCTAGTCAACTGCTGTGTTTTTAAGGTCAGGAGTGAACTGTCACACTCACCTTTAGGACGGACGAGGAATCCAAAAAGGCTCTAGATTATCCAGATCATCCCAAAAAATACATAAATAAAAAGGGCAAAGAGTTAGAAGCCTTTGCAATAAATAAAGACATTTAACTGACCTTTTGAATGTCGTCTGAATTAAAAGTAACTGTGTTTAGCTATCTGTCGACACATAAAGCTACTCTACTTTTTCCTAATGTTTACACTCGTTGCTTAGAAACCAAATATCTCGGGTGTTGTCTGATTGGTCCGTTCATCACTTCCGGAAGCGGAGTCCCGGATGTTTTAAACTCGAGATCTTTTGGAGCTGGATAGTCGTCTCGCGGCTTCCTGACGACATCCAAGGTGAATTATATGACATACAACGAGCTTTCCTGGTTTCATACGGAATGAATAATACGCTAAACGTGTTAATTATCGAGGTGGTAAATCGTTAGAACATACATTAGGTTCGCATAGCTTGTAGTAGCTATACCGTAGCTAACAATAATACACAACACGTAACTAGCTGCTGTCTTGTTTCTCCTGTTCCAGGTACACGACTATGAGCAACGAAGACCTCATTTCAGTGGATTATGAAATTTTTGGCAGAGTGCAAGGCGTGTTTTTTCGGAAATACGCTCAAGTGAGTTTGACAGTGATTATAAAGTAAGCCTACACATGCACAGGTGTAACGGTAGTGTGAAGTAAATCACTGCTATCTCATTGTTTAGCTTTTCTTTGATATGGCAGCCGCGTGTCACAGTCTTGCTGGTGGAGTTAATTTAGTAATATATCATGGATTATGATTTTTTTTTTTTTTTTTTAAGGAAGGAAGCAAGATGTAGTAAAAGCACCTGGAATAAAATGTTTTTTATTTTTTACATTAAAGCTGGTAAACATAAATGTAAACCTAAAACACAAATGTTTAATTGGAAAATTACAAGGAATTACTGCACTTTATACAATGAAGAGATCTTAAAGAGATCAAATCCTATAGTGTTCACAACCCATGCTGTACAATGTATCTACCGTAACTAATATTCCCATGACAGCCTTATACTCTCAATCAGTGTCTGCTATTTTTAATCCACCGTGTTTCATTTTCCAGGCTGAGGGGAGGAAGCTCGGCCTGGTGGGATGGGTCCAAAACACAGGCGCTGGAACCGTTCAGGGGCAGCTGCAAGGCCCACGAAACCAGGTGAAAGAAATGCAAGACTGGCTGAAATCCACCGGGAGCCCCAAGTCACGCATAACCAAGGCAGAGTTTAAGAATGAGAAAGCAGTCAACAGCCTAGAACACTCATCTTTTAAGATTGTAAAATAAGATAACCCATAGTTTGTACTTGTAATATTAACTTTGACGCAGATGTTTTTATTTATTTAGTTTATTTTATTAGTTGGAATGCAGCTCAAGTATTGAAATGATTTATGTTCATCCTTAACATCTACACAATAGTGTAATAACAATAAAAGTCCTTCCAGCCTGCATCACATTGTTGAATTTTATTGTAGCAACCGCAATAAGGGAATATTTGACGAGGTGACTACATTATCCAGAATCCAGCAGACATCCTGGTGTGCAAAAGCAAGCTGCTGCCCTCCTTTGCAAAGGACTGACTCAGCAGGTGGCTGCGGAGAATCGCTGACAAAACAGCCAAAGATGTAGGATCAATGAATCCTCAAATTGCGTTAATTTGAATAATTTGGGAAAATAGTCGTGAAGAAAGTCACTGATGATATCAGGAGTCAAACAAGAGGCATAGAGGGAGCAGACATGGCGTACAAAACTAAAATCTGACCACCTCTTTACACAAATGTGATGGAATTGGATATTGACTTGTTTTATGACAGAAAGAAAGTGGTACAAAAATACAAAATACAACATGGGATATGGATGGATTAATAAGGGTGAAGATGGAACATTTTGTCCCATGGCTCGTCATGTCAGATGGTAATTTACTTGTATTTATTCCACTATTTAGTCTATTTTTTTTGTCCCCTCCATTGAAATGTGGCGGGAACAAATAACGGAAATTGTTGTGTGTGAAAAAATAATAGGAAGAATGAACCGGAAGTATGATCTGTTTAAAAAACAAAGCTTTTGTGGATATATATATATCCGGAGGGAGCAACCTAACCTCGACGAGAATGTGATGGTTTGGCTGTACAGTGCATCTGTAACTGTTGCCCTGTACTAAAGCCAACCACATTATTTTAAACAAATAACTGCCTTTTTTATCAATGTCTGTTTGTTCTCCTCCCTGTTTTTTTTTGGAGTTGGATATTCTTTTTAATGAAACTCATAAAGTTAATAAAATACAACCGTTAGTAAACACATGAGATAGCACACTCCGTACAGTAGGTGGCGCTACGCACATTCAAAGCTGGTTGAAATTTGCCAAAAAATAAAAAAGGACGTCGAGCTGTAGGTCCACACCGGAAGATGGCGCTGTTAGATTTGGCTGCTGCGGTCTGCTCTTGATGTTCCACGTTGACTGTAAACAGCAGCCGAGGTTGATTTTAGCATTGTTTTCGATAGTTTTTATTTTTTAATTTGAACTGACAGTGTATCCCGACTTATTTTAGTGTTTCGCAATCAAAAAGTTGTGGAACTAGCTAACGTTAGCGTTACGCTAACGGTACTGAGCGTTAGCTAGCAACGGCTAATTTTAAGACAGCTGAATGTTATGAACGCCATGATTAAGTGTTTGCCTAAAGACGTACGGGGGAAACTTCGCTCCGGTGTCGCTCTTCCCTCGCTTCAGCAGTGCATAGAGGAGCTGATCCTGAACAGCATTGATGCCGAGGCGACCTGTGTGGGGGTCAGGATGGACATGGAGGCGTTCAAAGTACAGGTAGTCGACAACGGCACTGGGATAAATGCTGAGGACATGGAGTGCGTGGGAAACAGATACTACACAAGCAAATGCAGCACCGTCGAAGACCTGGACAACCTCAGGTGGTATGGCTTCAGGGGAGAAGCCCTGGCGAGTGTCGTCTCACTGGCCACACTAGTTGAAATATCAACCCGCACCAGATCATCTGTGAAAACTCACGTCAAAATCTTCAAAGATGGCAAGGGCATGGATGTGTTTGAGGCAGAGACTGCCCGACCGTCTTCAGGGACAACTGTTGTCATTTGTAACTTCCTCCACAACATGCCAGTCCGGAGGAAGAGGATGGATGCTGTCCTGGAGGGTGAACGGATCAGACACAGAGTGGAGGCCATTTCCCTGGTGCATCCCTCTGTGTCCTTCACCCTGAAGAACGACTGCACAGGAGCCATGATGGTGCAGCTTCCTAAAGCCAGAAACACCTACCACAGGTTTGCTCAGATGCACGGCCTCGGGCGAGCACAGAAACTTGGAGAAATCCGCTGCACACGCGGACTGTTTGAAGTGATTGGTCACATTGGCAGAGAAGGACACTACAATAGCAGCTTACAGTTCCTGTATGTAAACGACAGACTGCTCCTGAAAACACGGATACACAAGCTCCTGAACTTTCTCCTTCGCAGACTGAGTGCTTCAAATCCGAAGAATGACAGCCCAGACGGGCAGTCTGCTCTCAGGAGTCCAAAGCACAAACGAAGCCACGAGCTGCACGGAGTATACGTCATCAATATCAAATGCCCTTACTCAGAGTATGACGTATGTCTCGAGCCTGCCAAAACTCTAATAGAGTTCAAAGATTGGGATGGAGTTTTGCTATGTATAGAGGAGGCAGTGAAAGCTTTCCTGAGCAAGGAGAACTTGGTGGCTGCGCTTTCTCACGATGACTTGGACTATGTAGCTCCCAAATTGTTTTACACTCACAATACAGACCAAGAGGGACAAAACACGGGCGATGGTGGCCAAGCAACTAGCAGAACTTCCTCACTAGATTGTACTTTTGCAATGAAACTGGCATCTGATGCTGTCTACCGAAAGCACAAGGATGACTGTGTATATGAGGACAATGTTGGTCGGGCGGAGTGCAAGGAAGAGACTGAAGAACGGGGGAAGCAAAAGATAACTGCAAATGAGTTGGAAAAGATAAATAGTGAAGAAAGTATAAACAAAGAATATAGATCTGAGCCACTGTGTGATCTGGCTACATCTGACAGTAACATTACTGTGGAGGAGCCAGCCTTTAGTGAAGCTGGGGAAGACACTCAAGTGTTCTGTGTTTTAAATTCAGTCAGACAACTAGAAAGTGAAAAAGTGGAACCCTCAAAAGAAAAAGAGACTCCATTAAACACAACTACCTCAACCAGCAGTGGGATTCCAGTAGACAGCATCTGTCAACAAATTCAACCTGATTTAAACAGTATTGAGCTAATATTACCTGACTGTCAGGGTGCAGGAGGACAAGAACTGACTTTAATAAGCAACGGAAGGATCGGCCTGTCTGATCCATACATTCATGAAAGTCTGCTGACTCAGGACCTGTCCCAAATCAACAAGTCGTTATTTCAGCGACAGGTTTCAGCTCCGAAATGTGAAGAGGGATCCTTTGCATCAAAACGCAAAATCTCACTGTATGCAGGCCACGGCAGAACTAGTCAGGAACCATCCAACGACATAACTCCCTCAAAGATTCACAGAATTTCAACGTTTCAAAAGCTGTCTTTACGTAAGGAGTCTGGATCCCTTGAGAAGTTCAGAAGAATATGTGGCCAAGCTGGTGAGCTGAAATTCCCCTCTCAAGAGACTCAAGTGAGTCATACTAGACTTCCTCAGACAGACAGCTTTGTATTGAATTCCCAGAATGTGTCTGTTTGCCAGAAAGACCAGCAAGAAAAAGAAGAGACACGGAGCAGCCTCCAAAGCCCAAAAACCCTCTCGTCATTCACCAAGTTAAAGCCAGTCTCAGGGCAGAATGAAGGCAAAATAGCTTTGGCAGCAAAACTCGTCCATTTGAAACGACACAGGACAGACGATTCAAATGTATCACCACACTTGTCAAGGACGACCTCACAGGACAATACCCGTCTCCGTCATGAGTCCCCGAATCCTGAGCCGGTCCTGGGTTACTGTGAAAGTCCTCTACTGGCTGAGAGTGAAGAGGACACAACATCTGGGGACTGGCTTCATCACTACGACACATCTTTGGCGAAGACGGTTTATGTCAACAAAGTGACAGGGCTCAGCCGATATGAACACCTGCCCACGGAAGAAACGCAGGCCTGCTGTACATCTGATGTCACCAATATGGCAGTTAGTGTCGTCTCTGAAATGGGTGAGTTGGCAGCTTATCAGCAGGTGATGTTGACATGATAGTAACTGGAAGTAGTGCTGAATATTAACCAATATTAACCTTCACTGAACTATAGGGATGGAATACAGATGTTACCCGTTTCAGGTGGATCTAGTGTTGCCCTTTCTCCCTAAATCCAGGAAAGAACGAGTGATTAGTTCAGTGCTTGATGGCCGTGGTACCCGGCAGACAGATCAGAGTGTAGATGGTAGGCTGCCTTACACACACACACACATACACACTCGTATACAAAATGAATATTGGTTTGTGTTCATGTTTGATATTGTTTGTCTTATCAGATATTGAGAGGTCGGACTCACTGAAGTCGTTGTACTCCAAATGGAATAATCCCGTGTTTGTCTGCCCTCCTACGGTAAACACTTGTTTGTTAGCTTTGTAAGGATTTAAATAAGTTTCGTGTCTTAATAGTAATTAGAATTGACTGTTTTTAGCGATGCATTATGAACTCTGCTCTGCCTCCAGGTGGGTGTGGACATATCGAGTGGGCAAGCCGACGGACTGGCTGTCAAGATCCACAACATCCTGTTTCCTTACCGTTTCTCTAAAGCCATGATTCACTCGATGAAGGCAAATGTCTCTTCTGACAAAATGTTCTTTTATAATGCTTCATCCATTCAACCAGCATTGATGTTCTGAAGTAACTGCTATTTAATCGCCTTTATAGGTTATTCATCAGGTGGATAAGAAGTTTCTTGCATGTCTCATCAACACGAGAGACGAAGAGTCTGCAGCACTCGGTGAAACTGAAGGTATAGACGGGACTTAACGCTTTGTCATTTGTTGATTCATCCGCATCTCATGCTCTTCATGTTGGAAACCCCAGGAAACCTTCTGGTGCTGGTAGATCAACACGCTGCACACGAGAGAGTTCGACTTGAACATCTACTTGCAGGTTAAAAAGATTGAGCACTGTTAGATTAACAATGCTGTTTCTGGGACCCTGATGTGATGTCATAGATGTATGTCCTGTCATAGATTCTTATGAGGAGGACCCAGAGGCACCCGGGGAGAGACGTCTATGTTCATCAACCATTTTGCCACCTCTCACGATCAGCGTAACAGAGGAAGAGCAGCGGCTGCTGAGGTGTGTGTTACGGTGTATACAGAGCTACAGGCAAATGGGAATGCCTGTAGAACCAGAACACCTGCTTAAAGGTGAAGTCTGACAATATAAATGTGTTCAGTAAGTGTGGCGAAGGCAATTTGTTCCAAAACTTGTTTGCTCAAATGCCCTCATTCAGTAGCATCGGCACTCTAATGATGTGGCAGCCTGTATTAATAGTAGAGGGTACGTCCCCAAATGTCTCTGTATTTCTCTTGTGATCCAATGACAAGAAAATCGCGTCGGTTTCCAGACAGTAGAATGAGTCAACTCTTAAGTGAGCACTTTGCTTGATTTGGACACGGACGTCATCAATCTGTAACCGCCACAATCTGCAACACACAGTCGGTCAACTGAGAAGCCTATTGTCATCTTTCAAACTTACATTTTCTAACCTAAGTAAACGATACGCTCGCCTGTGGCCTGAGCTGTAAATGTTTAAACCAACGTTCACCATGGCTGTGTTCTGCTGTTTTTGCTTTTAAAGCTCAACTCTTTCTGTTTAATTCCTCGTCTATACTGCATTCTAATTGACACTGATGTTTATTTCAAACCTGTTGGTTCATGTCATGGACACTGTTACCTTAGCATGTTGGTCGAGCGGTGTTTTCTGTGTCGCTGATCGACTCTTCCTCTTTAAGTCTTGTGAAGCACATTTGCGGAGTTTGGGCCTGGAAGTGAAGTTCTCCCAGGCAAGCGACTCCACAAGCTTTCGTGGGAAAGGTGCCGCTGTGCTTCATGGAAAAGGAGAGTAATGAGCTCAGGCGGGGAGACAATCTGTTATCAAGCCTATTGTTAAGGTAAGACTTCAGACCATCTATTTGCATCGCTCGTTTAGCCAAGTGATCATCTCACAATTCTTCTTTCTCCCTATAATCACACATCAGGAGTATCTTCAAGAGCAGATTGAGGTAAGTTTGGAAGTGTTTTTTCAAGTCCCTAAACCCCTTTTTGTATGGAGAAAGTATAACATTGACTTAATAAAGGCTAACATGCAACATTCCAATTGTTTTTCTCAGTTACTCCGCTCCACTGGTAGATAAGAGGAACTCTGCCTCTCACTGTGCTGAAGGTGCTGCCTCGCTAGCATGCCATGGTACAGTTACATTATTCCTCTTGTGCATTGATGTTTCAATAAGTGACAGTTTCCCACTGATGTCTTGTTACACATCGCTTTAATACATGTATGCATTAAACAGGTGCCATCAAATTCAACGACAGCCTGAGTAGAGAGGAATGCTGCAGCTTGGTGGCATCCTTGTCCTCCTGTCAGTTGCCCTTCCAGTGTGCCATGGCCGCCCATCCATTGCTCCCTTAGTAGACACCCTCCATTTGGACAAAGACGAGAAGGTACTAGAATAGACGAGCGCATCTGAACTTTGTACTAGATATACTCTTTAAGGCATTTTACAATCCTGACTGAGCATTTTTGTCCCCTGCAGGAATTACAGAAACCCAACCTCCAAAAGCTGAGAGGAATGTATAAAGCGTGGGAACTATATGGAAATAGATAAGTGGGTGTGTCTTTACTGTCAACAAAATTAATTGTAACTAAATGAAATGGCTTAATAGTCAAATTACGCCCAAAGCCCTGTGACCGAAACCTCTTGTTTGTCTTTTTATATAAACAACATATTTAACATATAAAACAAATTAATACACAAAAACAGGGTTATAAATGAATGGTTAATTTGCTAATACACTATTCTTAAACTGAATTAAACACAACTATGATTGACATTCTCTTGTCTGCACAGTGGAACATTTTTTGATATTTTATCAAAACAACCTAACACCAGTTTGATATTTCATGGAGACAAAAAAAAAAAAACTTGATTAGAAAACAAATAAAAATGTTGATATCCGTTGTTGTTGTTTGTTGTTTCAAATGAACCCTTCAAATATTATCACATTATCACAAACGCAGCAAAAGGCACATTGTGGCGACCTTGTATATGTTTCCAAACGTTCAGTCCCTCAGTATCCCTCAGGCTGCGCTCAAGAAAAACGTATTTACTCGATCAACTTCTTGGTCTCGAAGATCGTTTCAAATAGAGAATCTGCCACGCGGCCAATGCAAGAAACAGCAGACGGATACGACACTGAAGAGCTGCAGCCGCGTGTTGGTGGAACCTGTTTAAGAAAGGAATTTACAGTTAAATAGTGTCAAAACTTCAACTTGATAGTTTCAGATACATGAAGCAATGATCGCACTGAGGAGAAAACTGCTGCAGCTCAGTTCAAAGCCATACGCTTGCTCCTCTTCAAATTTTCAATCTGACGAAGAGGTTGCAAGAATAATTTTTGTCATGTTGCGCCATCATACATTGAATTATCAGTAGTAGTTTGGATTAATACTAATGGTACTGATTGCTATTTGATGTAATCGTATTAACACGACCCCTCACCTCTGTGTTCTCGGCTTCCACACCATGCTTCAGGTTCAGTACGACCAGTTGGTCTGGAACCCTCCCAGTGCCTAATGACGAGCAATACACCCTATTTATTTCGTTATTTGACAGAAAATAATTTGGATTGAGCATGACTTTACACCCCAATTGTGCATCTTTTGTTTGTCGAATTGAGTTGGAATATTACCTCTATCACTAATAATTAATTGAGAAAGATTGTACGTCACTCCCCCATTGGAGATATGCTGTTGAAGCAAACGTCAAACAGCAAACGTCAAACTGGTCGTAACTTTCTGTTATGAATGAAAATTTCCCTTTTGTGGCGTTCTCCTTGGTGTACAGCGTGTCACCCAAAGAATCCGTGATTTGAGGAGAATAACATTATTTAAATGCCCTCATACGTTTTGGATTATTCACATTACAGATTTTGTTTTGGTGAAAAAAACATTTCTGACAGAATATCAAAACAATTTACAAGACCATTCATTGCACGATTCATTTTTAGTGTATGTTTAATCTTGCGTTTTCTTTTTACAAAACGTAGAAACAACTTGTTTGATTTAAGAAACCGCCAAGATAAACATGACGAAAGCTCGCCATATGTTACAGCTGCGGTGCGTGTACCTTCAAATTAGTCCTGGTTTTTGGATCTTCGTCCACTTCGTAATCGCCTAAAACGTGCACGTCTTTGTGGATGTTTTCTTGCAGACATTTCACAGAGTTGACCGGAAGGTAGACTGTAATAGAAAGCACCGGGTCCAAAAGGACCGGGGTCAGCAGGAAAACGCCAAGTTTAGACATGCTGCCAAACCCCTGATTGTGATGATGAGAGCGACGGTTGATGCCGGTTCTGTCCGATGCTGACCCCGCCCCCTTCGTTCGTCTCCCTCCAGTTCCGGGTCGCGTCACGTGACTTCTCCGCCCCCACATGTGCAGCCTCTCCTCTTCACCACCTCTGCCCCAAGTAAACAATTTCAGCATCATTTCATTATGTCTGCCAGCAGCTCCCGATTCTTATCTTTGTAAAAGGCCCCGAAGTGCTGAGGTTATCCAGATGTCTGTCAGACGGTTCATGTTAAAGTAAACAAATAAATAAACTGGAGAAGCATATGTTTCATCAAATGAAATGGTGAGGTTTAGTTCATCTGTAAGAGAAGAGGAAGTGTATCTTTTGAAATGGTCGCGCAAAATGCGTTGACCTTGCAATAAAATCAGCTTTTACATGATTAAAAGTCAGTGTGTGTTGTCCGGCTATTTAACGAGCCTACTTGAGTGTTTTTTTTACCCTTGAATAAGTAAATGCACCAGGACATCATAGCAGGAAATTGTTAGCCTGCATATATGTATTTATAGGCTCACGTTTCTCACCGTTGCATTCAGATGAAGCCGATATTTGTGAATGGGAGTGAAAACTGCTGTATGGCTTTCGAGTGACGACGTTTTTACCATATCTGAGACATATTGTAACAGATCACTGGTGGAGGAAATGTACTAGATGCTAAATGTCAAAATAATGTTGTTTTAACCCGAAAATTAGGCCTGTGTGTCTGTCCGTCTGACCACCCTCCCCCCTCCACGGATGGTACAGTCTTAGTTCATTCATAAAATTCTAGCGGAGCATAAAAGGAGGGGCTTGCATTCTCGTCGTCCAGTTACCAGGTATATACCTGGAGAAAAGACCCCGAAACGCTGCCAGCGGAAGGCCAGAGTCATATTTGTCATTGATCAGGACTTGTGGTTTTTTTTTTCCCCCTCGTGATGTATCATAATAACCTGACGCCTGACATGGATTCAGTCTCTTCCACCTGCCGGCCAGAGTCTCCTGTCGGGACACTTTTCGAGAAGACGCAAGAAGAGGCGAGCTCTCCAGCTTCCTCCTTGGAGAGCAATGCAACGGTATGAATGGCTTTGTTGATCATACAGTCAACATGCAGCCCAGGAGGCGCTCAGTTCACCAGCTAATTGAGCGCCTTTACGTGGTCCACAGACTGATAGTTAGCATTCTAGGTGGGGGGGGGGGGGAGGGGGAACTGATTGATACGATTTTAATTAACTCGGCGCGCTTTATTTTTTTTTAATCATCGTTCATTTGTAAAAATGCATTTGCTGAATACATTTGACGTGCGATCAGCGTGGGTTAATGTGACAAATGAGCACCGTTGTCCGGGTTGTTATGATTCCGACGTCCTGGGACCAAATGTGAGCGTGTCGATGCAGCGGTTCATTGAGAAAAAGAAATCCATTCAGGAGACTCCACAGCATCCCTGCGTCAGCGTTGACGTCAGAAACCATGATAAAGTCAAATATTGATCTGGAGAAGGCTATTTCTGGATGGGTTTATTTCCAGAAAATATAACACATGCAGGCTGCCTTCTGTTTTAGTCTCTAAACATACAATGTGTGGGTTTAATTGAAGATTGTTATCACAATAGGATCCACTTGAAGCCACTAATGGCATGGGAATATATTTAATTTAAGAAATCTTTATTATAGTCCTCATTGTGGATTATTTCCCTTTTTCAGGAGCTCTGCCAAGACATGAGCGTTGAAGACACTCCATTTGTTCCAACAGTCACTGCAATTTCCTCTACCCCAGATTTCCAGTGGATGGTCCAGCCTACAATTATTACATCTGTCTCCCTGTCTCTGGGTAGCAAGCAAGCCAATGAACCACAAAGCTCTCACCAGGCAACACCCAAAGTGGGCGGGAATAAGGGCAACAATGCTGCCAGAAAGGGGAAAACGGATCAGGTAGGTGAACTCAGATGAAGTCTACCTGCCATTGGCCAGAAGAGTCAATAGTGTAAATTTGCATGTGCTTGTCTGAATTCCTTGTGTGCAACAGTGCTATTGTGCATGCTCCTCTGGTGCCGTTTGCTGGCTGTGTGCCTTTCTTAGGCAGTCAATTTATATTCAGGTCCCAGCAAGTCTGCAACAATGGTCTATTTTTAGACGCATTGCAGCGAAACATGCTTTTGCCATTCTTCAGAGGGTGAATTGGCAACAGATGCAGCAGATTAGAGGATGAAATGGCTGCATTCTTCAAGGTAATAACTGAATTATTTCCTTCACTTCCCAGCTGTCTCCAGAGGAGGAAGAGAAAAAGAGGGTAAGGAGGGAGAGGAATAAAATGGCTGCAGCAAAATGTCGGAACAGACGGAGGGAACTCACGGATACACTGCAAACTGTAAGTAAACAGTGGTTTGTTTACTCAGCTGTCATATGCACCCACTGTTTGTATGTGTGTGTTATCTAATGTGGATGATTCTGGATGTCGATCTATCTGAAGGAGACAGACGAGCTGGAGGAGGAAAGAGCAGCCCTGGAGACGGAAATAGCCAACCTCCTGAAAGAGAAAGAACGGCTTGAATTCATCCTTGCCACACACAAACCAGTGTGCCAGATGTCAGAAGAGTTGGAGTATATCTTCAAGGAGCCCACGGGGTCCCCAGAGCTACCGCCCAGTCCGGACGAGGACCGACTCCCAGAGGATGGCACCCAGGAAGCTCCCTCGCTCCAAGACATGGATATCTCCAGTGATCCGTCCACAGCCATCTCTGGGAACTCCGACATCTTGCTGTGCGCCAGTGCTGAAATCAACATCTGCGATCTTGAGCCCTCTTTGGACATTAAGGAAGGGCTGCTGGACAATATGTTACCCAGTTTGGAGGAGAAAACCCAGATGGAGACGGCTCGATCCGTGCCAGACATCGATCTGAGCAGTTCCCTCGGGGTCTCGGACTGGGAGACCCTGTACAAGTCTGTCTCCAGCGACCTGGAGCCTCTCAGCACTCCGGTGGTGACCTCCACCCCCACCTGCAGCAGCTACCTGTCTGTGTTCACATTCGCCTGTCCCGAGATGGACTATCTCACAGAGGGACTGGACGGTCACAAAGGAGGAGGGGGCAAGGCTGAATCGGTGGATCTCCTCAACTCCCCAACTCTCCTGGCCTTATAATGTACAGAGGGAAGTGATCTGTGTGATCTCTCTAGTATTTCTGTTTGCAGGTTCCTGACTTAGAAATGATATGAACAACATATGCCACAGTATGCTGGAATAAGTTCATGAAATGTCATGTGTTTGTGACGAAGCAAACGTACAGTCTTTCCCCAGATACATAGCCAACAGAGTGATGTCGCGGAAAGCATGGCTTTTACTTTCACAGGTGGGGCTGAAGTACGTTTTGATTTTACAACGCATGCTGAAAAATTCCAAATAATCCTCAAAGCTTATATATATATATATATATATATATATATATATGATCTGTTACTAGATCTAAGATGTAATGTGGAATATGATGTATGGTTTTGTGTTAATAGTGTATTGATTGCTGTACATATTGTATTTACATATTCTTCCATGTTACGTGCATACCTCAATGTCATCAACTGTGGGTTGACCTCGTTGAAAGTTTTCCATGAAAACATCCAGTGCTATATATATATATATATATATATATGTATGTATATATATATATATATATATATATATATATATATATATATATATATATATATGTATATATATATATATATATATATATATATATATATATATATATATATATATATATATGTATATATATATGTATATATATATATACATATATATATATATATATATATATATATATATATATATATATATATATATATATGTATATATATATATATATATATATATATGTATATATATATATATATATATATATGTATATATATATATATCTTATCAAGATGTAACTTATGATTTATTTTTTTACCTTTCGGAATTTGACTTCTTTGTTAAATTTTGAGAATAAGTAAAAATGAGCATTGATTGCTTATCTATTCTGCTGAATAATTACAATAAATCTACATTCAAAGTGGAGTTTGTTGCTGGTGTTTGCAATTTGTTTCCAAGAAATCTCTTTCTTGATTAAGGTGTAAATATGAAAAGCTTGTATTTAAAAAATGTACACATTATTTCAATAAATTGAAATGATCTAGTGATAATTCTACAAAGGAAATATAAAGTGAGGTAAAAGTGTAAAAATTGGAATCATTATATTATTTTTAACATGACCTCCGTATTTCCTAAAACCTAGTTTCAATGACTTAGCTTCTACATTGTCGTATTCTCCATTTGGCGCGCGTGTTTCGGGTTGGATGAAGAGGGTTGTTCTGTATTTCCAGCGCAGGCCTCCGTCTGAGCCACATTCTGTCGTTGCAGTTTGCAGCCTCAGTGTTCCTTTATGGGAGGAGCGGGGCGACTTCCCCACTTCTGCCCCCACTATGTAGGCTACTTTTTTTTTTTACATCCCTGCTTACGTTTGGCTGGCATAGCCTAATTTCCGCATTCCCAAATCCTCCCCGATTGGGATCACGTTTAAAAATCGGTCTGATGCAACGATTTCCACTTTTTAAAATCTACTCTCGACCCTCGGCTGACCAGAAGAAAGGACATTTGTTGCACCTGGGATCAAAGTCAGGTCGGTATACAAAACTTCGTAAATCGAGAGAGCTGAATATTTTCTCCATACTAACCAGCCCATTGGCGCGTCGCGCGCACAGGTCAGAACGAGAGTTTGTGAGCAGGCAGCGAGGAGGTCTGTGGTGTGTTTGGCTGAACTGGGCTGTTTACTGCAGTCTCTGTGTGCTTCTGTTGCACTCAACACAGACCTGACATCTTACTGAGCATGCTACAGAAGGATCCTTTTTCTTTTGTTTGCATTGCTCCTCGTACATGGAACTACGGCGTGCACAATTCAGAGCAAAATGTTCCTCTTTAGACCCGTCTGTCCGACGCATTGGTGTTGTGCATTGCTTCTTAAACTGTGTTTTGATCGAAAGCGAAATCGGAACGTGTTTTTTTTTATTTATCACTGCAGCTCTTTTGATGGGAAGACAAAGTTACGTAAGGTAAATGCCGCACTGAAAAAAAAACTTCCGCTTTCAAGTTGACCAATGGCCTCAGTGTGCACGCTGCAACAACAATGTAGTCGGTTTAAGATGACTACACATATTCCTCAACTACTGACAAGTCATATTCATGAACTAACATGCAGTGTTTTCATGTTGAAGTGCAGAGAGAACTAACTGTACTCCAGTTAATCAGTATAAGTTTAATACATTGGCTTCTTGGACCTTCAGGGGACTAATACAGTTATTACGAGAATGTTAAATAGCCTTGTTGTTTTAATCATAACTTCACTGTGGACCATACTTAACATGGTGTTAAGGCAGCTTTGTATTTTGCTTTGGTTAATGTTCAAATTTAAAACCAAATTTCTAACGCATGTCATTACAAATCGCATCCATTTCGTCTTGCACCATTTTCAAGATGCATTGCCTGTCATGTGCCAGAGGCATGGCCTTTCACTTTGTCCTTTTGACCTGTTGTTTGGGGAAGTGGGGAAAGTTGTTCCCATGTGTGATGTTCTCAGCATTACTGTTAGATGCATAATTCACACACACACACACACACACACACACACACACACACACACACTCTTCACTTAGAAATCGTGTCTATTGGTCTTCCCTTGTGCTAACATGCTGTTTTCTGCTGTTTATTTCCTGTAGTGTGGTCTACAGGTCTTTGAGTATTTTGACTGTTCGATGATTTTTGGCTGCATCATGTGGCTTGGAAATGTGCTGAGCTGTTATCGTAATTTCCTGTGTCTTTGGCTGGCTTTGCTCTCGCACACCTGTTGTTGTCTTTGGATGTTGTTAAATGTTCATCTTCGGCCTTTTCAAATTGAGGCATTCGCCAGCGATAGTGAAAAATCTGTTCTGCGCAAAACATTATAAGTAGACGTGGACAACTTACATTTTTCATGTGGCTCAACAAAACCAAACAAGTTAAATTCGGGTTCATATTTTACCCCATTATGGTGAATTTTGGCAGCCACATTTGACTCCCCTGGCATTAGGTCACGCAAGAAGGAAACCATGGCTATTTCTTTAGTACTCCTTGAAATAAAGAGGAATTTGTCTGAGTGTGCTTTGTACACTGTTACTCGTCTCTCTTATGGCCTCAGGGGATTAAATAAGGCAAAGTCTTGCCAAGATCCATGTAAATGGCTGTATATTCATTCCAAAGAAAAATAGTAAAATAGCCTAATGAGAGCAGCCTTAGCATCCGGCTCCTATAACAGACCAGCAATTCATCAGTAAGGCAAGTCTGACTGCTAGAAAGGAGCAGTGCTCCTCAGGCGTATGCCTTCATGAAGCTCTGTAACCGACTGTAGCTCAAATAACGCCCTTAAATGTCTACTTGCTGCTAATTTCTTCTTGTAAAATGGCTTTTCTACCCTCATACCATGAAGTATGTACTATAACAAGCAGAGCAGACGGAGTTGTATGTGTTTTTCATTGATCTGGTTTAGTTGCTGTCTGAATATGTCTTCCATTTTCTCCCTCTGCCTACCAGCTGTGGTCACGACCGAGTCTGACGCGATGCCAGGACGAATCCCAGATCCCTCTGTGACAGCAGGCTCACTGCCCAGCCTGGGTCCACTGGCTGGGATCTCAGCCACCACGCTGACTGACCAGCTCAAATTTTGTGACTTCCAGGAGTTCGGCACAATGCTGTCACCGCTGCACTTCCTGGACGGTCTGGGGAAGAGGCCCCGAGTGATCAAAACAGAGGTATAGGAAACACTGAGGAGCTGATGACTAGAGCATGTAAATACAAATATTACATTTTGAGTTGTTATTCACTTTGCCTGCTTTTTCTAAACTGGCTTTTGAACATTAATGGAATTTAGCCACAGTGGAAAGAACAGTTGCAACAACCCAAATACAGAATTTTAATATTTCAAATGAATCATACAGATTCCAGCTTAACGATGTGTAACATTTGCCTAATGTGTCATAAACAATTTGCCTGAAGGGAAACCACCCTTGCATTTTCAGCGTTGTGTTGCATGTTAATCACCAGTTCCACCTAGTGGACACAGCGGGACACGATCCTGTTGTTAAATATACTGCTGTATGTCCAGTAAAAATATGCATTTTAAAACAGTAATATGAAACCTTTGTCATTAGCGTTCATAGGTAAACACAGGCCTCGTTATGTCTTGGATCACTTCACACGTGTTCACTTCATTAAGTTGATGTTAAACCGATTAAACCTGCATGCTGTGACTGAGACAGATCAACATACATGCAAAGTTAGTGTAAAATAAAATGAGAAATTGTTAGTTCTTCATTTAGCTCAACATTCCTTTTGCTCATTGATCATGATAGTGAAGAAGGCATGGCCAAAGCCTACTGCTATTACAGTCAAATGTAACATACAGAAGGTGAGATGATATTTTTTAATCGTGTGTCATCATTTTGTACTGAAACGTGGATCGTCTCCCAATCCACAGCAGGTCCATCAGGACTTAAGCTCACACCTGTCTTTACCTGCTCTGTTGTTTAGAGAGATGAAGAGGACGACAGGAGGAAACGAAGGCGAGAGAAAAACAAAGTGGCTGCGGCTCGATGTCGAAACAAAAAGAAGGAGAGAACAGATTATCTACAAATGGTGAAACATAATTGCGTTGTCATTATTTCAAACTTTCACAAATGTATCTCATCTGTCGTTATCGCCAAAACAACATGTCTCAAATATTATTAACAATAATAAGTGCTATCGCCTCCTTTTCTCTCCATCCTCTCACAGGAATCAGAGAAACTCGAGATGTTAAACTCTGACCTTAAAGCCCAGATTGAGGAGCTGAAGCTCGAACGACAGCAACTGATCCTCATGCTTAACCGGCATCGCCCCACATGTATTGTCCGGACAGACAGCGTGAAAACCCCGGAGGGCGAGGTGAACCCCCTGCTGCAGCAGCTGGAGGCCAAGTGAAGGGGCGACGACTTTGTACAGTTGAGAAGAAGCAGCCAACCAGCAGCACTTACGAGTTGGAGGAGATCCAGCCAAGTCCTCCCACCTTAACTCAGAGCGTGGATCCAATAACAATGGACACTGTTTATTTCAGTTAAATCACATATTCTTTGTATTTGTCCCTCTTGCTCTCCCGTTTACGTGTCATTGTGGTCACCAGAGCTCCAGCCACTGTCAGTATGAAGTTAAACCAAAAAACACAACACAACACAGATATTGGCACATTACTTTACATGCTATGCATTCAGTTTGTTGTTTTATGGTCGATTTGTACTATATGTCTTCTTGGCTTTAGCCAGCGCTTCAATATATTTCAGCATCTAAACCTTTCCACCGTTGAAAACAGTTTCAGCTCAGCAATTCATTTGGTGATTTACAAATGAACAATTTTATTTTGCCTTTGTTAAAATGTATTCCATGAATCATAGGAATTTGAGCTGAAATCCAGCTATAGAGGAGAGCAAATAGGTAGGCTTAATGGATACATTTAGTTTAATTTGCTCATTTTATTAAGAAAATAGTACATTTTCTATTTTTCAAAACTTAGACCCTCACACAGCCAGAAGCTTTTTTACTACATAATGGCCGTCATGATTCACGGTCATTTTTCTTCTTCCATTCATCTGGTGGCTGAGCGGTTGAGCCCTTTTTTCCTTTGGTTTTGGCGCAGGCGTCATGTATGCACATATATATGTATCTATATCTATATCTATGTATATATATATATATATATATATATATATATATATATATATATATGTATATGGACTGTTTACATTGTACTTTATTTTCTGTTAGCATATTGTTACTACCAATTATGTTTTTTTATACTTTTGTATATGATGTTATATAAGCTATCACAAAATCCCATTTTGTATTTCCTTAAGAAATAAATATTTAGTTTGTTTTTTTTACTGGATTTATTTGAGTCCTACACAATTGAAAACATGTCCATCATAACATTTTTCATGACCAAACTTTCTGGTCAACGGTGCCATCTGGTGGCTAGTAGCATCACAACCTGATTAACCCCGTACATCTGCATTCCACATATTTCTTATAGTTTTATGCAGCAACTTCCGAACTATTTCAACCATTTGATCTATTGTAGCTGTTCAGTAACAGTATCCCACTTTACCCTCAAGGTTTGGCTAATTTCTGTCAGTGAGGTTTTCAGGGATCCTGCAGATAAAGCTTTGTTTCAGCTGTGGGTAATTCCATACAACTTATAACAGTGAAAAAGATGGGAGAATTTACTGTTTCTGTCATGAAGCATAAAAACATATTTTACGTTTAACCATATTCCCTTCACTTCATGTGTGATTCTGCATTAAGTCACCAAACTGTTCAAATGCCTTTACTTTTCTGTTTTTTAAATCCATTTGTTGTGTTTAGATTTTATATTTAATTCACATTTGATCTGTTATGATGAAAGCATAATTACAACACAGGCTAGGTATACTTACAGGAAAACACAAAGTTAGTGACAAGGCACGCATTGTTCTCTCCCTGGAGGAGGGACTATAGGATTACAGGCAAACATTTGGACAAACAAAGGTTAACCTACCATAAGTATCGATATGGAGTTAGTTTATTTTACATTGTTGGTCTTATCTAGGCCTATTGACTGACTGAAAGGTGTCCCCACACTTATAGCTTGTCATTCATTTCTTATCTCAGCAGCTGGGTGGAGTAAACGGCGGGTCCTAGTGTGCAATACAGAGGATTTCTCAGACCGCTCAAGTATTAAATCAACTCGCGAGTAAGTCAGTCCTTTGGAATGAGGTCTGAAGTTATCTAACTTCTTTTTGGTTCTCAAACTGACTCGTTTTTTTTGGGACTGTCACATTGAACAAAAGTGACCATTGGTATTTTTCTCGTCACTTCTGTCATTTAATTCGTATATTCGGACCCTTTTCGTTTAAAATAAGTAAGTTACGGCAGTGGTGGAAGACTTCATCTTCCAAGTGCGCTCGTTTAAATTGAGGCAGAAAATGGGAGAAGATGCGCGGGCCTGGCAAGAAAGTAGCGCGCGCGATGCGAATGATGCTGGTCCACATTTGGTTGCGCGGGGACCAGATGCCGCGGATGATATTGAATGCAGCATCATCCCAAACGGCGACAGCAGCTCTCCGGCCACAACGCGTTTATACAAGAAGCGCTGGCTGATCGTGTGCCTGTTCAGCGCGTACTCCCTGAGCAACGCGTACCAATGGATCCAGTACGGCATCATCAGCAACATCATGATGAAGTTCTACAACGTGGACGGCTTCGCTGTCGACTGGCTGTCCATGGTCTACATGCTCACTTACATCCCCTTCATCTTCCCGGTCACCTGGCTCCTGGATAAGAAAGGGCTGCGTGTCACCGCGCTGCTGGCCAACGCGCTCAACTTCTCCGGGACATGGATCAAGGTGGCCAGCGCCAAAGCCAACCTGTTCGGGCTGACCATGTTCGGACAGTTTGTAAGTTCCCTTGCCCAGGTCTTCATCCTCGGGATGCCCTCCAGCCTGGCGTCGGTCTGGTTCGGCGCGGACGAGGTCTCCACCGCCTGCTCTATTGGAGTTTTTGGGAATCAGGCGAGTTGCTTAAATTACACCTAAACTCTTGGCTTGACATTTTAGATGCAAATAGTTGCTATAGGACGCTGGCTCATGAATACATTTTTTTGTGTGAAATTCCTTAGTTTGAGAAGTGAATTCCTGGGGAAAAAAATCCCTGGAGTAGTGACAGAAAACATGATGATCATGACATGAAATGAGTTTTAGGCCTATTACTACACAATCCTTTATCTCCACGAAATGCCAATGCACTAAACACCATGCTTATTTTGACTTTAATTGTTTTGGAGTGAGTTGCTTTGATTTGGAGATATTGGCCATCGAGATGTCTGCCTTCTCTCAAATATAATGGGACTATGGCATTTGGCTTGTGGTGCCAAAAATATACATTTGAAAAACTCAACAGCAATGTCTCTTTCCCAGAAATCATGATGCAGTCACTCATGATGATCCACAGACCTTGTTGTGAACAGCTCCATGTGAATTAGCAGTGATAAGGCAGAGGAAACATGTTTGATTTTGGGGTGAACTGTCCCTTTAACCGGTAAAATGTAGCCTACTTAAAGTTTTATAAGTAAAAGGCTCTGCAGAAAATGGCCCCTGTAAATAATATATCTATTAACTTATTGGATTTTGATGCATCAATGTTTATAGCTTATTATTTTTGTAGCATGGTCGAATAAAGTTAGGTTTAGTCCAGTGGTTCCCAATCTTATAGGTTTGGCCCCAACCAAAGGGTCACAAAATACACCTGCGTATTAATGGAGTGCAAAAGAAGAAAACACTAACTTCTGCTTTACAAATGTCTATTCATTTTTGTTTCCATAATCTTTGTGAAATGCCAAAATACTTTCTCCTCTTTGGGCCTCAACATTTTTTGAATGAAACATCTGATAAATCTAGACAGGAGGATCCTCTCTCTTTGGTGGAGCTGCTAAGAATTTATAGACATTTGAAAATTGGCCCCAACAAGACTCTGCTTTCCTGTCAGAAGTCACAAGCCTCTTAAACATATTTTGCATTTTATTAATTCATTGTATTTTTTGTTTTCGTTATTTAAAGGTATCAGTCTTATTATAGCCTAGCTATTAGATACATGTACGCTAATAGAGGAGTAAAAGTAACCTACAATATTTCCCTCTGAAATGAAGTGTAAAGGTAAAAAAGAAAAAGAAGAAAGCAGGATTATTTTGTGTATACGCTACGTGATGTGCGCTACACCTCGTTAGGCTGATTGGTTTTTTAAACCAACCTCAAACAGCCTACAGAGGTGTAGTGTAGGGCAGGCTACATCACGGAAGTTATCTGTTTTAAGGTGCGGACGTGCCAACGGAATGGCAGGTGACGTGCACAAGTTACGAGTCTAGTCGATCAAGGCGGCCGTGTGCAAGGTATGATAAACTGTTCTCTACAAAGTACTGTATGTTTTTGTGTGAAAATATCAAAATCTCAGGAAAGGCTGGCTGCAGGGTTTCATACGAGATATGAACACAGCTCATGTGTTCATATCTCATCGTCGATCTTCGCGGAATACGATCACGATGCAGTTTATAGCCCAAATACCGAAAGTGTTTTGGATATAAATTCCTGGGATTGTTTAACGATCGGGTTAGTTAGATCGGTAAGTGTTTTATTGGGCTGTTTTTTATATTCATAGAATTAAGGAATTTAGGTGAATGCCAACTAAGCAATCTCGGGTTAACAACTTTGCCTCCCACTAGATATCTAAGCACCGACACTGAAGCATGATTACATTTCACATCGTTTCCTTAAAGACACCCGAGAACAGTGAACTCGTTCGGGCTGCAGTTTAAAGCTGATGAGAGTTTTGGTTTTCTTCCCTTCACTCCTCCCCTTCAGGGATTTGCTCAATGCTACCAGAGGTGGTGCAGCTGGAGGCTGAAGACTGAAGACAGCAGGGGCGCGACAGTACTTTGTATATATATATATATAATATATTATACACGCTTAATTGTTGCAACTCGAATGCTCGTGAAAACTTTATCACACTCAGTTGTGGCAAGATAGAATATATTTTTATAGAACAAAAACAAGTGGCTCAATGTTGAATAAGCCAAAATGAAATGAATCACTCTGATTGTTAACCTTGAACAATGTAGGTTTGAAAATGATTCATCAGGACTAATTGTGTAATTACGGTAATAATCCTCCATTGAGTTGTACATCTCTGTGTAAAACTAGAGTACCACCCAGTGGTTGTTAGCCTCAGCCCACCAGTCAAGTTGCAGTTTACATCCGTGTCTGTCCAAAATGTCATCACTTCATCATGCTATCCTATCAGACATTTGTGACATTTGTGTGAAATTGTAACAATTAGCATATGAATTCCTGAGCTATGGCCAAAAAAACGCGTTTTGTGAGGTCACAGAGACATTGACCTTTGACCTTTGTCCACCAAATTCTAATAAATTCAACAGTGGTCATTATTTTCATTGTTGTAGCTGGTGATGCCTGCAGGATAGGCCTGACGGAGCATTTAAAATCCAGTGTTTTTGAGTACACAAGCACCGTGCATTTATTACAAAAACAGCGTGACAAAAATGTGTTAGTGCACTGTGAATGTAACCGACTTTTTAAAATCATCCTGCGTCAGGTCTTCTAGTGCCCAAGAGGGATGCTGTGATAGGAAGTGACTGCATTAGTAAATCAAATGTATGAACCACAAACTCTCTGCATAAATAACAGTTTCCTTAAACAGTGGGATACTATCATGTTGTGTTTGAGCAGAAAGGCGTACTTCCTCACCACAACATCAGTAATCTACCACTAGTGTTGAACCTGTTTTTACAGAATCGACTGTGTTGTGGAATATTTCTATGAAAAGTCGGGAGAAGAGTTAAAGTGTTTCTTATCAATGTCAAACGAAACAGAGTCTGGATGAACGATCAAAGTTGTAATAGTCAATTTATTTGCTTGCAAGCAAAGAGAACACAGTCCCACAGACACATCACGTCATCTGCAGGAGGTGCTCTGAATAACACAGTCAGATGCATGTCTTGCAAGCAAAGAGAGCACAGTCTCACAGACACATCGCCGTCATCTGTTAGAGGTGCTCTGACAACATAGTCAGATACATGGACCTTTATACTGCTTCCTTTGATTGGGTCACTGTGACCTCATCAAAGAGTTAAGATACAAGAAATACAGAGTCTAAATAAGCCTGTTTTACCATCACACATCACATATACATACAGAGGGTCATGCCCTTCAGCTGATGCTCATCAGCAAGTACCGTAATCTAGACCTCTGTGTGTCGCCGTCTTTGAAGACAGAAACAATGCACAGGAAAACAGATAACAAGATAACAGATAACAAGACACCTGGATGCAAAACTGATAGAATCATCTACTCAAATAGGTTTTGTGCCTGCACTTTTAAAGACTTACATTCTTCAATCCTAAAGCATAAGACGATGACATATTTTCCCATGACAACTGTCAATGCTCAAAGATGTTTTCTCATATATTGATGAGATGGGCTGGTAAGTGTGGGCCACTTTTAGCCATATTTATGCTGGTTATCGTCACCCTCCGCACACTTTAGCACCTTGTGCACATCCCTGTATGTGTGTGTGTGTGTCATGTGCCTAACTTAGTAATAAAATGGACTTGCTCTCTTCGACCTTCCTACTGTATATTCCCACGCACCGCCGGCTATTATGTTAAGTTGATCCCATGACATAAGCTGGAAGGAGGAGTTTAAAATGAGAAGTGAAGCTTATCACATGACTGAAGAGGACAGGCAGGTATTTAACTGTTGGCCGGGATCAGAGCTTTCCAACATCGCTCAAAACTGCACCCCAGATCCACCTTTGTTAGATCAGAAGCATTAATAAGCAGTAATCGCTACTTTAGTCACAGCTGGCGAGTTGTTTATGATCAGCAGTTTATACGCTACCTGCTGGGAGGGGCGAGTCAGGTAAACTGCCACGGTGTTGAGAAAGCGGATCCACAAGTAAAACAATGTTTGCTCTTCCCTCCAGTTGCTAAGTGTTACAAAAAACCTGAGACTTCAGTGGGAAGAACATGATTTCTCAGGATGAATTCTCTGAAGAGTGGATGGATGGCGTTGGGGAGGATGGAGGCAATGGTTGGTCTCCACCAAGAAAAAAGAGAACCAGTTTGGGGGAATACAGCCAGCTGTCTCTGGGAGACAGCAGCGACACCTCGGAGCCTTCAGCCCTGGACACGGCACAGCTCCTCCCACTGATGGAGACCAAGTTGTACAAGCGGCGATGGCTCATGCTATTCATCTTCAGCGCTTTCTCCATGAGCAACGCCTTGATGTGGCTGCAGTACGCCATCATCAGCAACATCTTCCTGCGCTTCTACAGCATCGGCACCCTGGCCATTGACTGGCTCTCCATGCTCTTCCTCCTCACCTACATCCCCCTCTTCCTGCCTGTCACGTGGGTGCTCAACAACCGGGGCGTCAGGGAGGTCGTGGTGATGGCAGCAGCCTTCAACTGCATAGGGGCCTGGATCAAGACGGGCACGGCCAACCCCAACATGTTTGCCGTGACCTTCTTCGGCCAGTTTGTGTGTTCGGTGGGCACTATTTACATGGGCATCCCGTCCAGACTTGCATCCTTGTGGTTTGGGGAGCAGGAGGTCTCCACCGCCTGTTCCATTGCTGTTCTTGGAACCCAGGTGTGTCTCTGTTTGCCTTTCAGGCTCACAACATCTTTAGCAGTGTGTATATGGTGTTATGAACTTCTCTCGTTGGTGTTAAGAGAACTGTTTGTGTGTGTCGGTTGCAGAGAAAAACTGAAAGAGAGTTCTATCGTCTTTGCAGTGTCTGAATAGATGGCGATGTGTTTGAAAAACAGGCAGGTAGAGGAGAATGGAGTTGGTTGTCACATTCAGATAACTTCTAGAGGGCAGTGTTCAAAAATATTGGTACAAACATGGCAACGGCTGAGCCGGTGGCTTACAGCTAACAGTGCTAACAACATCAACAGCGCTGAGTGAGCTAACAGTTATCCTGAGGGGGAACCAGAGGGTGGGCACTATGCTTCTGCGACAACCCATCTCAGATTAAAACACACAAAGAGAGAGAGAGAGAGACTTCATGTGCTAAGCATTTATCCTTTACCCTCACACTCAGAATACTAACGTTTTAAACTTGCCAGGTGATCTGAAGCTTGAGGTAAAGGAAGACTGTCATGGTTCATGTTACTTTCAACTTACAAGACCCAAACAAGTGTTTCAAAGATGATGAATAGAGAGCAGTGGACTGACACAGTTTTCATCATATTTTGAGAGATTTCCAAAGATCTTTCCTTCATTATTATTGTTTTAGCTCTAAATGATTATTTCTGTACAAGCCAACAAAGGCAGTGAATGAATACTGGACAGCTATGACAGTTCTTATGTATTGGGCTATATATGGATGCCTTGTGATCGCACCGTGACCTTTAACCCCATAAACATAGACCATCAAAAGACGTCTTACCCCCCTGATGCACTTGAACCTCTGAACATAAAATGTATTTTTTTTCAATTGATGTGTGTCCTCTCTCACATGTGTTAAACCAAACACCGCATACCGGCCATTGTCACGCATGTTCTTGCTTTGTCCCCAAGTCCAGCTCCCCGCCGCTGAAGATAAAAGGACACATTGTTGTTGATGTTTACTTGCTCACCACGACTTTATTCCTTTGGCTCCGGCCCCTAAACCTGAAGATTACAAATGTTCAGGCAGAAGTAGTTCACATATATGTGAACTACCCTTGGATGTTTAGAAATAGTTCACATTAAGAAAAAATAGGCAGGATTTCCACAAAGGCCTTTGAAGATCAAACAGATCAACAGTCTGTGTGCCAAAAGTGACTTCATAAGAGATCTTTTATTTGCACTAACTGAGAATAAGCTTGTTTTTGACAAGTTATCAAGAGTTGCTCTACTTATCCAAAATGCACATAAATGAGAAATACAGTGGCTTCTCTTTGCATCGGATGTGGGACAGTGATATGCAGCGATGACTCCCCAGTTACTTGTCCAAATCTCAAGCCAAATGACCAAAGTTTGAAATGTGTCTGTATGTTGTAGGGTTACAGGTGCACATTGACAAAGCATGGTGGCTTTAACATTCCTAAAGGACTGAAGGGTTCTGGACTTATTTCTGTGCTTGCTGTTCTCAGGATAGTTCCTCCTAAAGGAACATGTCTTGTCACTTTTCGCACCTTTTCTTCTCTTGCCTTTCTCCGAATGCAGAGGGACTGCTGAGTGTCCACTGTGGAATATCCTTGAGGCTTTAAGAAGCTGAGGAAGTCGGCACTACTCATATGTATTCACATTCGGAAAGTTTGGTGTTGCTGGACCTTGAGGTTGGGGGGTTTACGTACATGTTCCTCAAATATAAGGTTATAGCCAGCAGCTGGTTAGCTTAGCTTAGCATTAAGACAGGAAACAGGGAAACAGCCAGCCAACAAAATCCCCCATAAAACAGCGAGTTGAAGTTTTTACACTTTGTTTTTTATAGAGATTACATCATCTTTTAGAGGTGCTGATGGATGGGTTTTGTTTCATTTACAGTCTTCACGCTAAGCTAATCATCTCGTTTCCGAAAATGTCAACCTGTGTTTTAACCCCACTTTAACCCCCCTTTTATATCTTTTGAATGTAGTCATACGGTAAATAAGCATGTATTATTGATGTGTTGGGTAACCATCACTCACACAAATGCCAAGAAGTCAAATGCTAATCAAACTGTTGTTTTCAAGGCAAAGTAAAAACACATATTTGATCTTTTCTGCACGCCATTTTTCTTTACCGACTCTTTATTTCAAATTTTCCCCACCTATGTAATGACGCTTTGCCCCTTTAACAATGTGTACTGACTGTAGCTGTGTGTGTGTATGTAGCCGGCAGCTAGAGATGCAGTGTCATTTTATTTTGTGCCTCTCACCTACAGTTGGGTGTCGCCATTGGGTTCCTGCTCCCACCCATCCTTGTGCCTAATGTGGACGATGTGGAGGAGCTGGCGTACCACATCAGAATCATGTTCTACATCAGCGCCGGAGTGGCCACCTTCATCTTTATCCTCGTGGTCGTTGGTAAGATGACTATTCACATCCACAGGCTCGTAGAGGGGGTAAGAGCTGTCAGGCTCTGTGCTCACTCACGCAGAAATAGCTCGCTGCAAGTCCTTTTCAATGCCATATAACTCCCACAGTCATAGTTGTGGAAATATAAAAAGCAAAGAGGCATCTTGACATTTTGTGCTTTCCAGCATTAGGGACTGTAACAAAGCTGTTACCTGACCTCCTTTGTCCCGCAGCGACGCTAATAACATTTTTAGTTGACATTGTAATGGTATCTTTTGATGAGAACACAAGCGATCCTCAAGTTGGATTTTTTGCCACATCAGGATTCATTGTTCAAAACACAATTTCATTCATTTCTATTCAGCTTCTTATATGGCTGTTGGGCTCCTCAGGCAGCACTGCTGAAGAGCTGAGTCTCCCTGAGATGTGCTTTCTACCGAAAACTCAACAGCATCACAGTCCACTGGATGAGCAGCTGCAGTAATTGCTGTAATTGTTCACCTTTTGATGAGATGTGTTGAGACACAATGTGAAATACATGCAGGAACTCAGGGAGTCATGGACGTGTTTTAAGAAACCATCTTCCTGGTCAGCTCTGTCAAATCCTCCTTTCACCTCCATGAAGGACTAAAACTCAACGACAGTCAGGGAAACACACTGGAGCTTCACCACGGGTTGCACTTTTTTTTAATGGAGATTTTCAGCTGGCAACCTGCTAAACCCAGAAGTAAAATATGACGTGCTTTGCCTACACAGAATGTATTGTTATTATTATTTAGAGACATTGAAAATCTATAAATACAATATTTACTCCTCCCAGAAAATTTCAACCTACCATCAAAATAATAAAACTCAGTATTGTAATCGTTACTATGTTAACTATTCTTATTATTGAAAAAAACCAAAACATTTTTACAATATTTTTACAACATTACAATACAATATCACAATTATACTGATACAGCACGTATGGCTTTCACATTATTGTTACTTTATTTGCAGCAAATTGCTGTGTGGCCACTCTAATGTGATACTGAGTTAATGTATCAAGGGCTTTGTAATAATACTATATTATATCAGATCAGAGACAAAAGCCAATCCGGGGACAGGCATTACAAATCGATCTGACCCTGCAACAACAACAAACAAAAAAACATCTTCTTTTCTGGGCTTATAATAACTTTTATTTATCACATTTCAAAAGGTACAAACTGATTCATAATACAAGGCATTAACATAATATTAATACAATTAAGGTAAGACACACATTCCTATTTGCTTCCACTACTCCTCTGCCTCCGGGCTGTAACCTCCGTCATTGTTTGTCCTGTCTGATCAAAGAACAGACGATGCACTGTCACAAGCAGGTTCATGAAGGAACACACAAGTCTGTTTGTCTTCTAGTCTTTCAGGAAAAGCCAGAGATCCCTCCAACTCAGGCCCAGGCTCAGGCCAGGAACATCCCCCCCGGCGATTACTCGTACATGGCTTCTATCTCGAACCTCCTGCGCAACAAGCCCTTCATGCTCCTGGTGGTCAGCTATGGTGGGTCCCTTCCTGTTGCCTGCACTGATGTTTATCCAGGGCTGCCACTTGTGATTACTCTGTTGTTTAATCATTTGAGTCCTCATTTTAGGTTAATGTCAAGAAAACTGTGCCAAACCGTGAAAATTCCAAGAGGATGTCTTTAGATTGCTTGGGGTTTTTCTGACCAACAATCCAAAACCCAGAGATGTTTAAATCACAATGATATCAAACAGAGAAAGACAGAACTAGTAGATGCTTGGCATTTTTCCTTGCTTATGATTTGTGATTTATAAATATCAAAATAGTTGATCAGAGTTCCTTACATGACTTCAGCTAAATCTCTAAAGTACAAATGTTAGCACGTGGTAGGTTCATAGGGAGGTCACATAGAATGAAATCATGAAGATAGCAGAGGAGGAAGTCCAGGTCAGAGTCTTCACGTGACACATCTGTGTCATAATGATGTGTTGATTACGTCATTGTGACATGCAGGTCATCCCACAATGCATCTTACTTTTATCACATATCCAGACGAGGATGTTGCAATATCTCGGTGAAAGGTACAGATGTAAAAGCCTCGAAATAGATGTCGTCAGTTGGAGCTTTGTGGAAACTCACTGTCTTTATCAGCCGGTGTGCAGATATGAGGATGTGTCGTCATAACACCATGGACTTCCAGTGCACTGCTCTCGTGTAGCATTGATTTTAGGGACTTTTGAGATGCCACATTCTTTGCTCAAAGGTCACTGAAAAAGACAATGAAATAGATTGACAGTGTCAAGCATACTAGAATGTGTTAGTCTTCAAATGTGTACCCTAAACATGCCTGAACAATGGGATTTTAAGGCAATTTTGTGTTTCTGTGCTCCAGTATAAACAAACTTATATACTTTTAGCCAAGAAAGTGAAGACGTCTGGAGGCCGTAATGGGTTGACTTGATGTGTGAAGTTGTCAGCTGTGTTTTTAGGGGGGGGGGGGGCAGCATGAGGTCCCATCTGCACCCTGTTCCTTTCCCTACAGGTCTTCTCTAAATAGACAGTCGCTGATTTCTGTTTGTTGTCTGCAGGGCTGAATGTTGGCAGCTTCTATTCTATTTCTACGCTGTTGAATCGGATGATCATTGAACACTACCCTGTAAGTCCCAGTGTGTCTTTGTTTCTTTCTTTGTTCTCTATGTTCTTACCTCCTCAACCGTTTTCCCCCTACCATATACTTAGTGTCAACAAGTCCAGCATGTTGCCATTTTCTTTGACTCTGATTACTAAAATGAAAAAGCTGCCAAGGAGATGACCCTGACACAGTTAACGAGGGTTCTGTGAGTTTTTATTGCTTAGAGCTTCCTGGACGAGATAACTGCAAATGTCAAAGATGCCTTATATGGTCAATAAAACCATAAACATATGTTTTTCCTCTCAGGGTGAAGAGGTGAATGCTGGGAGAATTGGTCTGACTATTGTTGTTGCTGGCATGGCAGGTTCCCTCATATGTGGCATTTGGCTGGACAGGACCAAAACATACAAGTAAGATATTTCTACATAACAGTTTAACTATTGATCTGTTCACTTCGAAGGACAAAAAAACTGCCAAACTGATCTTAAGTCATGCTTTCGTTGAGAGGATGCCAAAACTCAGCCAAACTCCCCCTGTAGCGTTCCTTCTATCCACCGACGTTACGATACGCGTTTCCTTGAAACGACAAAATACGTCCGTTTCCAACATGCTCACTCACTGAAACTCACTGTCACTTCTGTAAGGAAGTCTTCAGTCAACAGTCACTCTCTGCTTTAAAACATGGGATTCTTGCTTGGATGTCTTTTAAATCATCCATTAACAGGGATATGACCACGTGAATTCGTGCCCACTTTCAACAAAAGTGGAATCCAGCGGAACTGAGTTTTATAAGTGAGGTCCCTCTCTGCTTATCTGAACTGACAGCCTTTACTCTGCTGCTCTTCCCTGGTCACATCTCAAGCCACCACACTAAACACGGAGAGTACTCATCATCCAATCCTAAAAGTGAAGATATCCAATGGGTATCATTGTCGTTGTCGTTTTTTTGTCTTGATTAAGCATGGCACAACTTTAACTTATTTTCCACAAAGTAACCAATTATTTGCAGCAGTTTTCCGCGTGTTAGATACTTGGTACACTGTCTTCAGGGATCTGGCACGCAAACTATTATGATGTGAAACAAATCCTCACATTCCTTACACGCAGTCAGGATGCTTAGCTGTCAAAGCAGTCAGGCCCAGATTTACATTGTTGACCCTCACACGCCTATTGTCCCATGTGGGAGAGAGCCAGAGGACTGTGTTGCATTAACAAAAATGTTTTGCAGCATTATCTTACGCGTGGTTGTACGAGAGACCGCTTCACCAGAGTAAGCCGGTTTGAGCTGACGGCCTGGCTTATGACGAAGGATTTTTAGTGACTCAGGAATACGGATTTTTTTACCATCTGGTAAAATGTATATATATATTGTAGATAAATATGTACATATATATATGTATATGTATATTTGATCATTTCTTATCTCTTATAAACTGAGGATACTTAGGCATTTGTCCTGGTTGGGTGAATCATGATTTGCATTTTACACATTAAATGCATGAGACACTTGAAAGGATGCATGTTCAATGTAGAGTAAGAGCTACTGGCTTGTGAGACTGGCCCAGTGCTCCCAGTTTAACCCTGCTGACTAAATGATTAAAATAAGTATGTGAATAGTACGTTTTCTTTCAGATGCAACATGGGATCAATAGTATATATAAAGGCCTCATATAACCACCAGTCCTTACAGGAGACACAAAACATTAACGCTTAAGTTTGGTTTCGCCTTTGGATATGAATATATTTTTAGTACAGAATTATCAGACTGTAGATGGAGGATTATCAGTACATATTTTCCCCCTAATTTTACAATCTATATGTTTGTATACATTTCATCTTTTTGTTGGATTCTGAAGTATTTCTTTGTTCTGATTCGACAGGCATGTAGCAAACGGGAGCGTTGTCACTAGATGAATTAATATAACAGTCAAATCACATTACATCACATTTCTTAGATGATTTTTCAGTTACAATAGTCTTTTAGTGTATAACACAAGCTGTGTGACCTGTGTGTGAAGGTTGGATCACATCGCCATAGCGCTCTTAAACTGTGTTTCTATCGTGTCTCCTCAGACAAACCACCTTGGCCGTTTACCTCTTCTCCCTGATTGGGATGCTGGTCTACACTTTCACCCTCAACCTTGGTCACCTGTGGGTGGTGTTTGTCACTGCTGGAGCTTTAGGGTAAGTACCCATTCAAGATGAATTACTACAAAAGGTTGTAAACATCACAGTCAATGTTTGACATGATGGTCACTTATTTCTCTTTCAGGAATAAGTGAGCAACATCTCTCTCGACTCCTTAATGTTGTCATCAAGACTTTGGATCCTGTAAAAAAAAACCCACCATGGAAGAAAAACCATAACATAACAATGAATTGACAAACATGATCACAAGTGTTTCAATTTGAACAATGCCTCATCCTACAACATGCCAATTTTATAGTGTGGAGTCAATAATGTCTGTATGTAGTTCATGTTTCTTTACTTTTCTCTCATCTGGCATGAGTGTTATTGTCAAAGCAATATTAATGCTCCTCTGATCCTGCAGTCCTCGTGCTTTGTTCCTACAATTCTTGCTATTTATGGTAAGCTGATTAAGCCCATAACTGGTTTCCATAGTGATTCCTTTGTCTGCCTTTCTTTCCTGAAACCAGGACAGGAAGTATTATTATAGAGTAATACTCGCCCTGCTTTTAGATTCGTGTTTTTCTTCTTTTCTTTGGTAGGGATGAAAACTACTGTAGACCACAGACTTTAATTTGACCTCCTCTGTCTGTCTGCAGCTTCTTCATGACAGGATATCTACCTCTGGGCTTTGAGTTCGCAGTAGAGCTCACCTATCCGGAATCAGAGGGAACCTCATCTGGACTGCTTAACTGTTCAGCTCAGGTCAGGAATATCAGCACGGTCTTTTAATGGTGAAATACATAACACCAAAAACCAGGTTGTCTTTATTCTCGGCGCAGAGAAGGTTCAATCATCACAACACACATAAGACAGGATACAAAATGTGTTGGTTTGGGGATGTGACAGTTTTTTTAACCTCATTTCAGATCTTTGGAATCATTTTCACCATCTCCCAAGGGAAGATTATTGATCGATGGGGCACTTTTGCAGGAAACATCTTCCTGTGCATCTTCCTGCTAATAGGAACAGCACTGACAGGTACGATATGAGCCTCTATTCAGCATGCCTCTCCTGTGGTCACCAGACAGAAAGACTTTCAAACCAACAGTGGACATTGAACTCATACCAGCAGCTGTGGACCCACGAGGGAACTTTAAGACGCTGTGCATTTTAGAGGTATTTTAGAATGTCTAACCCAGTTGTGTCTTTCGTAGGATAAGGTTGCTCCCTAGTGGCCGAACGAAGAATCGCCATTTATTAAAGGCATAAATGAATGAAAAGGAAGACTAAATCTTACCCATTAATGCTACATACCAAACAAAAACGTATGCTCTTTTAAAATGAACCAACTTTTAAAACTGGAGACGTGATTACATGTATTAGCTGTGCATTAACATGACAACACAATTATTACCAACACATCAGGTTGTGATATGAAACCCCTGTTATATATACACAGAAGTGAGTCACCTCTGTGGCTGAACAATTTTGAAGAAGATATCAAAGTTCTACTATTTTGCCTGATATTGCAATTGCAATGTGATTTGCGAGATTAGAGAGAAGAATGATCTTTACGTCTTTATTATCATTTTCATTGAAAAACATGTTAAAGTGATGATTGGTGTGATTGTTGCGGGGATCTGTACCAAACAAAGATGTTTTCTGAAGTGTGTAGAATATGATGTGTAGGCCAGGACATCTCTGCAGTGCGACGATATCTATTTCAAATATTATTTTGACACACATTTTGACTTTAACATATATTGTACCTCCTGCTCATCGAAAATTGCTGTAGACCACATTGCAATTTTGATCAAATTTCGATTAAATGTGCAGCCCTATTCCCCACTGATACCATTTTCTTTTCCCGCTATTTTTCTTGCCCTAGCTCTTTAATTAGTAATATTAATTCCACACAGACCATGACTTAAATAAGCAAAGTTTCTCCTTCTCCTGTATCACAGGTCTTATCAAGTCGGACCTCCGACGACAGAAGGCCAACCTTCAAAACACCGAGGTGCAGTCAGTGAGTGTAAGTACATCGGTCAGAGGTGGGATCTTCACATCCCTTTGGAGAAGGAATGTGTTGCCGCCCTGGCTCTGGGTTGAATGCACTCTGACACTGCAGGCATGCGCACGAGTGAATGCAGGGATGGCACTGCTGGAAACTTTCTCTCTAAACTCACAAAAAACATCCACTACTCTCAAATGCTGTGAACAGAAAGCACGATTCTGCTTTGTCTGACAGCTCATCGTTTTATAAATCACTGCAATAAGGCGATAAAACACACCGCAATCTGCTGTTAATAAATAAAAAAGGAGGTTTCATTTCTTGAGTTAATCTGAAAAAAAGGCATCTTTTTGGTCAATAGTTCACATGAATACTGAACATATCACAGATTCAAATTTAGTTCAACATAGAACAAAACCCAGTGGACTCCAGCTGATCACAATCATCTTCAAACTTTTAACAATGAATGCTGCTTTTAAACACAATCTTACTTCCCATTGTGTGTCTTCTGCTGCTCACCCGTTGCCTTGTTTAATTAAGACAAACTTGGGAACTCTTTTGCTGTCATAATATTCCCATTATAACAATGTGCACTTAAATAGAAAGCTACAGTAATCCAGCTCACTAATACAACTCAAATAAGATATATTGAACAGCCCACCACTAGTTTCCTTGTTTTATTAATAAGCCAGTTCTGTTAAATTGCAGCAGTGAGATGACAAAGGATGCATGCGCAACAATTGAAATAAGCCATAATAGGTGTAATTGATGGAATATATATCAAAATAAATAATGCCAAAATACTGTTATTTTACATTTAGGAAGATTTGCAGGAAAGATTCTGACTGCACACCTATTGTCTTCACTAAAGACACTAAGTGTGGCCGCTGGACTAGAGAGAAGGTAGCAGGCAGTATTAGTTTGGTGTGCAGACTTTGGTGGGGGGGGGGGGGGCAGTCTGGTGGTGGTGGTGGTGGTGGTGTGGGATGGAGGAGACAAAGGAGGATGAGGTGGCCCATCTGGGCCCCTCAGAGACTTGACACCCAAGCTATTGTTCCAGCCAACAGGCTCCGTGTCATCGGTGCAGGCCACAGCGCGCAAGGCCCACCGGCAACGGCAGTATTGCCAAAAATCCACAATCTCACTAAAACCAAAACACACACCTGCCAAGGTAGGGGCACACCCTCTGTGAAGCTTCAACACCAGTAATACACCAACACACACACAATGGATATGTGACAGTGAACAAACGTTATTTTCAATGTTACATTCAACAAAACTGTAACAAACCACATTGTGTTTCAATTTACAAACATACAGGATTTCATTTACTCTTCACAAAAGGATGACTGATATTTTGTCGATATTAGTACCACGAACACTTGAACTGCAGTACATTCTACTCCACACTCTAATTAAACAGGTTCACCTTCTGTTAGAGTGGAATAAATCTCTTTATCTCAGGATTACAGCCGCCAATAAAACTCATCTGAAAGATAAAGTTAATATTTAAGAAAAACTGAATTCCAGTCGTGGTGTTTATTGTTGTGCATAAACGTTTTTTGCTTTAACGATATCAACTTTTTAGGGGACAATTGATCATTGGATATTTGTGATAAACCGAGAGGTTCTGATGAGTATATAACAATTCATGGATCATATTGATCCATGAATGAGAATAAAGATGAGATGTTTAACATTCAACTAAGTAATCTACAGACTCATTTTGGTCGACGTAAATGTTCTGTTGTCTTTTTGAAAGGCTGTGATGATGAATTTGTGTCTTCCGATTGTACAAGATTTGAGTTTTTCCTCATTAGTTGGACGCCGTGATTGTAATTGTTTTCTGTCCTCGTCCTTTACAGGAAGCGACGGCGGATCCAGAAAGAGCCGTCTCTCCACCAGAGGTCCTGACAGAGGAGAAGTTCTAAGGAGGACAGACTCTGCCAAAGACACCATGACAGATAAGAGAAATACTGTCATGCACACGCATTAACATGCACACATGGCAACAGGAGGACAAGGAGAGTGAATCCTACTGAGCAGCCCTCTGTGAGACCCTATCAGCAGGCCTGCTGGTCATCTCACACACCGTATCGTTGATTCACACGAACATCCCAAGTGCAACTTAGCTCATCAAAGCACAAGTTAATCATGCACAAGGAACCTTAGTGGTTTTCACCCCCTTAGACAAAGTCATCTTTGTAAACATTAATTTTATCCAATGTAGGCATTTTACATGTCCTGTTAGTGCAATGCAACGGCCACTTTAGCGACTTCAACATTACTACACTCTTTAACTGAATTGTGTCCTGAGATTTTATACCGTCCCCCTCTGTTCTATGCAGCTAATGAGCAATATTTAAATTGTGAGTGTTTCCTAAGATTGTGTGTAACTGTTGTGTTCTCCCCTCATGGCCATCAGCTCAACAAGTCATATCATCTCTGCCTGACCTTCAGGATCACATGGAAGTTTTACTTTTGTATAATGCTGATTATGAAATATAATGGATGCCGTGCATCTGAGTAAACTTTGGAAGGTCAGTTTCGTCCAAAAACATTTGGTCATAAATATCTGGATATACATGAGAGAGCGTCTGTTTTTATGTGTAATGCTACTTAGCTTGTAAAGGTGTTACTGAGAAATGTAGTCCATGCTGTGTAACCGGTGTAGTTTGTCATTAACAACTTGATGTGTTGTGGCAAGTGGTCTCGTGGTTTTCCTATTTTATCATGAATGTTGTGTCTGTGAGTTTAAAGAGGTGCTAGTTATTCATTCAGTGGTATTTTTAGGACATTTTACAGTGCTGAGAAAAGCTCTACATCGCCAGTTTTTTTCTATTTTGACTGTATGCACAGTGTAGTGTTTTCTATGACTCAAAGAAAATGAAGTAAAATAAATAATTGGATTAAAAAAAAAACATGACTCAGAGGACTAAATGGAGTTTTTTGTGTTCCGTACCTAATTGGATAACATGGGAATTTATATCTCTTTGGAATTAAAAAATAAAAAAACACACATAGCAATGAGCTCCTGTTTTATGCATTTGGTTCTTCAAACAAAGCGCTAAAACGCCACATTTAGCAGAAAATAACCTCCCGCTTCAACCCAAATATGAGATCAGAGCAGCACAAAATATGAAATGTTTATCAAAAATAATGCAAACAAAACATTTGCTTGCTCCTTTAGCAGAACACATCCAAAATCAAAACATTTCATTTTTTAAAAGTTTTATAGGACAATAATTGTGCATGAATTGAAAGGGTGCACGAACATTTCACAGCACAGAACCAACAGCAAGAATAACTGGTTCATAGAAATAGCAGACTTTGGAATTGCGAGCATAGTTGTTTACTATATAGTCAGCTGAGTTCTTTGTCAGATCAGGAATAAAAAAAAATGTGTAGGAAGTGGTAGTCTGGAGAAATAAAACATCCTTAAAGAAATCTACACTGAATTAACCTTTGAGCTTGGAAACACATGAATGAGCATCCTTCAGGACTGACAGTTCAGATGCTACAAAATGAACTAAATGAAACCTCCATGTATGACCTGACTTTCTGTAAAACCGTTTTTGATTGCTCTGTGAACTTTAAAATGTCAGTTAAAAAAACATAAAATACAGCCCAGATGAAGTTGTACATAGTCTGTAGAAAATCTCACATAAATCAATGTACAACCAGATGTCATTCTCTTCAAGGCAAGAAGCAGCACACTCGGACCGGTCCACTAGTGGTCATTATGGAGGTTGGAGGAAAATCAAAACAGCCAGGATTCAGTTACGCTTCTTGTGTCTTGCACCGACCTCCTCTTGTGACTCTGGGATACACTGGTATCCAATCAGCATTCCTACAATGGAGAAACCTAGAGCACATGATGATGTTCAAATACCTTTGAAACCAAAGATTTGATCATTTAAGAGAAAACTGTCAACATATGTCCCATCATGGTCCACACTCACTTGCCACAATGAGAGGTGCCATGACCCCGATAGTCAGAGGGGCAGTTTTGTAAATGAAGGCTTCAGACAGGAAGTGGCCCAACGCCAGCACAAATGTCCACAAGGTGACGTGATACAGCCTGCAGGAGCCGGGAGGACACGCAGTAAGAACATACAGTATGAAGCCTGCCAACAGAAACGAGGTGCAGGAAGTGAGGAGCTGTCTTACGTTCTGTTCTGGATATCGATGGCACAGGAACAGCGGATGATCGACGACAGCAACGTCCAAATACCAAATGTTCGAGCTTGGAGACCATTCACTATAGGAAATGAGAAGTAAACAGAGAATCAGGAATGAGGGACCATGATATGGGCTTTTGTATATCCTAGTCTGCCTAGACTCATTTCATTGACACATTTTTGATAAACCCTGATCGGTAAATCGGCTGAGCCAATGTTTGCTTGACACAAACACTGCTATCAGTATATGTTGGCAGATAAATAACAATATGTTGTGATCAGGGTCATTTAGAAACCTTGTCCCCTTTACATTGTCCACCAGAGAGCACTTACATGTTTATCTTTTTAACAGCGAAAATGTACCATTTAGTAGTAAACATATCTTTAACAACTATATTAAAAGGTATTTTTATGAAAAACATGTATTCCGGTAATGGTCCACCATTGACTATTCCATCAGATTTTTTCCTCACAAATATTAATTTTGGCCCCTGAAATAAGATATGATACAGTTGCTTTTTTTCTTTACTTCGTTGGGATTTTGGTTATTCTAATAGAGAGATATAAAGCCTGAATGTTGTATTAGCAGCTGGATTCAAATTTCAGACATTTCCTTTTATTCAATCCCATTTCATGAACGTGCATACATTTTTGATCACCCACTCCTCAACACTTGACAGCACCGACATCATGCTCAGATGAGTGAAAAATATGGCGACGTGACATTTAATGTTGTCAAGCTGTGTAGCATCCATTACGTTGTGTCAGCCTGGTTTGCTCACCAAACTCTGGTGCGCCTGTGTAGAGCTTCTCTGACAGAAAACTGTGATCTCTGAAACTCTGCACGGTGTTTCCCATCGCGATGACGGAGACCATCAACAACCAGCTCCGCAGCACGTTCAGAAAGCGACCCATGTTTTATATCCGCGAGACGCACCTGTCAAAGGAAGTCAGTGTTGTTGTTTATCAACGCAGAGTAATGCCATATGACAGACAGATGAACGGATGTCTGCTGTGTGTTAACAAACTGACACATCACAGGAAAAACAGAGATATTCAACAATAACTAACGTGACAATAGCAGGCTAACGACGACGTAAATTAACGAACGAGCCGATTATGATACAAAAATAGTATATTTACCTGGTGGCCTCTACAAAACTACCACGTGGACATATTCCTGAGAGAAAGGACTGAATATAAAACAATTAAGTGGGATTCAAGCCAACGGTGTTGTGTTTTCAATAGTAAGTCGTTTCCTCTTGGACTGAGGGGATGACCAATAACAGAGTTTAAGAAATGGCTCCATCCAGTCGTACCATTCATATGATTGGCCCAAACGAGCTTTCAGGTCCCGCCCACTTTCTTATCCAACCAATAGAAACCAGACAATTCGGTCACCTGTGGACTGCAGGCTAGGCTGCGTTCACACAAAGAATAAATATCGGACGGCAGAGTACTCTGTGGTGACTTGTGTCTTCGTTAAATCGGTTAAAGTAACGCTTGAGGAAGTACAACGTAAGGAACTGCTAAAGGTGTCACGGAGGGAAAAAAACATTCGAGTAACGTTAATCCTACCATAATATCCGCAGAGGAAAACGTTGATACACTGGTTTAAGTATTACAGTTTTTAATTCAGTTTATAACGAATAATAATCAAGCAACATGCACATCAGATTTGATTTATTTTTCGCATGTGATCTCGTTTAAACACACAACCACATACATCATTATGCGCTTTTTTCATTTGACACTCCCACGTCCCACCACTGGGTGGGTGCACAGAGATGCAATGCAAAATTTGGTCAGTTGGACAAATATTCTTTTTCCGCGACTGCGCATGCTCCTTGCTCTGTTGCTACACAGTTGTTGTAGTTACCAGGAAGATTAACCGCGATGATCAACTGGCCCTGCTGATAGCAGCTAGCTAGCAGTAAGCAGGAACTCAGCGATAAAGGCAAGTTTACGTTGGTCTGTACTTCTCTGGCATCGTAAAAACGTCTACTTAACTCTCAAACTAAGCAGACCTGGGTAGCTTCCCGTAACTAAAGTAACATGACAGTAACGTTGACCTTAATTTGTATTTAGCTAACGCTTGTTTGGCTGTCTATGGGCTCTCTGTCTGGGTTTAACGTTCGTCGTAACGTCTGCTGTCCCCTGTAACGTCAATAATACTACATGTAGAGCTGTTCCCGACTAACTTAGTGCTAAATGTGTAGCACTGTTTCAGGACTGAACGAATTTACGTTATGTGTTACGAGCCGTTGTGACATGGTCATTGATAAAACTACGATTTTGCATGAATGGGCTGACGTTTGTTTGAACTGAGTTGAACTATTTATGTTTTTGCAGTCGGAGGTGGTGAGCGTTAGGTGCCATGGTAAGACATAGACACTTGATGCCGAGAAGATCTCACCGGGCAGCTCGTCCTCTTTCACTGTGAAGATGCCTGCTGTGATCCGGGATAAGGAGGACTCAGAGTCCTCTTCAGAAGACGAGTAAGTATCAGCTCATAACATTGGTCTACTGTAGAGTCACATAATAGTTAGTGCCCGTGTGGTGTACTGCAGTCAGCATGCAAACTCACCTCAGAGTCACCTTAGTGTTGATAAGCCTTTAAATAGCAGGTCTGTGCCAACTTTTACATTAAAACACAATGACTTTCTAAATCAGAATGTTTATTCTTGTGCTTTACATTAAACCTACCTATGTCGTTTCACTAGTGGGAGTATTTTGTCTTCCAAAACACGCTCCTCCCTAGATATGTTTGCATGTCTTTTATAACAGACAGTTGTAAGCGGAGGTGGAGATGAGTAAGATAGTGTTCACAGTCTGTGCAGCTTGTGAACGATGCTGTCTGAATTACGCAGGTCGCCGGCAGTGTCAGTTAGGTTCTTAGCCTCCTGATCCTCCGATAAGACCTCAACTCAAGATTTCACTCCAAATACTAAAGTCTAAATGTAACACCATGCTAACCAAAAGCAATATCTTTTTGTCCCGCGGCTGTACCAAAGTCTTTGTCTTTCCAATTTACTAGTTTATTGATTGTGTAATGTGATCTATGCAGGATTACAGGCTAGGCCCTGTTAAATAATTTATGCAAAGATACATTTAGACAAAATGCAACCTCCAGCTTTCATTTTGCATAATTGATGAAAGATTGGCTGGTCGAGAGAGAAGAAGGTCTAGCTCTAGATCATAGCACAGCAGCAACAGTTGTGACTATGTTAACCTGTCCCTGCCAACTAATTCCCTCTTAAGCTATACTTAGTCGTGACGTTCTGAGAGCTACTGCGCCTGCTTTTAGTCTTATTTCCATTTCCTGAATTAGTTTTGATTGCTTTAGTTATGGTTTAACCTCCAGTTGACCAGTGCTCTTTTTACTGCATTGAGATGCTACCATAGCAGTAAAGACATGCGATTCCCCCCCCCTTCCCCCCAAAAAACAGTTTTCTCACACACTGCTGCAGTAAAACACTTTGCTTTAATGTTACAAAAATGTAGTATTTCCAGTACACCCTGTCTGATTTAAACTAATTACCAAACAAGCATCGGCTGCAAATTTGATTAAAATCTTCTGCTCAACTCTGACTTGAATGTCACTTTTTTTTTCACGGCAATTGATTTTCATTTACAATAACATAACGTAGATGTTTATGACAACGAGCAACCTTAAAAAATGCAAAGGACGACCAAGTGTTGCAAGCAAATACAGGAGGCACATATCACACATACAGACAAACACATCTATGCACAAGTACATGTACAACGTGGCATATTTAGCCAAATATTTGCAATTTAAATGGTCATGCTGTCCTGAAATATTACTGTGGTGACAACGATTTGGCCTTTTGTCTTAGCCCTTAGCCTTCACATCTTGTATCTTAATACTCTTGAGTCTTTTAAGGGTGTGTAGCAAAGCCACATCGGTGGAAAAGATATACACCACATAGTCTGACATGGGCAGCGATTGTTTACATGCCTCTCCACCGAAACGAGACCGGTCGTACCCGATTGAGTTCTACTCCATCGTCGTGCTACCTTATCTTATTCTTCGCCCCTGATAAGCAGGCTGAGTCTGGTACTATCAGATAGTCTGCAGTTCGTCAAGGGTGTTTGTGAGTACAGTACATGGGTTTGTTTTCCCCCCCAGAACCTCCTGAACATGTGTTTGGTTCTGTCTTTTTCTGTCCGACTGAAATAAACGGCAAACTACCCGTATAGGTTCGTTCACATCATCCGGAAGTGAACGCCATAGCACAGAAGTTTCTAGATTATCTTATTTTTGACAGTTCTGTGGGTCCCAGACTTTTTGGACATGTAGAAACTAACTGTCAGTGTGTGTGTCATCTAATTGTGTGTGCACCAGAGACCATCCCTGCATTGCCTGGAGTGGCCTCAGCAAGACCGTCCCAGTTCTCTTGTTTTTCCCCGAAGCTGCTGTTTCAAAAGATGGGAACATGTGCTCCACAGGAGGTACACCACAATATGTTGAAACTACACAATGACTGTGAGAAAAGTGATGATAATATTGTTGACATTTGGAGCCTCCAATGAGTTGGATACTAAGAATATTTTGTTTACCACAGAGCGATATCATATGGCCTTCAAGATTGTGCGCACAGAGAGTCGCCTGGTACGAGGACTGCTCACCAATCATGGATTCCATGAGGTAATGTTCTGTGCAGAATCATGCTAATTTAAAAGATCAGCCTACATTTTCTTTCCAAAAAGCTGCGTTTCTCAGCTGCACATGCTACTTATGTACCTCTCTGCTGTGTAGGATAAGAGATAGCAAGGCTGTTTTTATTTCCTTTGACTAATAATGCCGATGTCAAAGCCCTGGAATGCACCCACGGCAAAAAAAACAACCCCAAATGACCTCAAGAGCATTAATCCCGTTTTTCACGAGGGCACACAATCCCCATTATTGCTCTTTCCAAGCAGTTACAATTAATTCCCTTTTTATATCATTTCAATGCTCCTTGACTCCCGCTAACCCATCATCAAAGGCAGACGAGTGTCTACCACAGCCGCGACAGCGCCAAACTTTAATACGCTTTTATTGCAAACATCTGGCTCTCCCGAGACACAGAGCAGCCATTTGAATGCTGCCTCCTCACGAATTGTTGGAATAAAACAAAACAAAGCAGATAAAATAATGTCAGGGTGATGAAAATCTGTGAGTTGGCTTTTCCCTTTTTTGTAATAATTTCCGAAGAGCCGGCGGTGTTTCTCCAGGTTGTTGGTGGAGTGTCTCACTGCTTCTTCGATTTAATTTAACTGAGCTGTCATATGTGATGGACATCAGAATATAATACTGCTGTCTGGAAACTCCACAGAGCATTTTCAGCATGTACAGCAATGGCTCGGTTTTATGCTATTTTTAACGACCCTTTTACAAATGTCATTTGCTTCGTGTGCACTGAATCCAAATGATTTGCTCCGTCGTGTTAAGTGAGCTCAATCATTCTGTCTGTTCTTTTTTTCAGGTTCACCCAAACAGCAATGACTTCAACCTCATGTGGACAGGATCTCACCTCAAGCCTTACTTACTACGCAGCCTGCAAGACTTCCAGAAGGTCAACCACTTCCCACGGTAATAATAGAGTTCTCCAACGTACGAGTGCATTGCCACTGTTTTCGGCGTTATAAATATCACCGCCGACTGAGCCATTCAAAGCCCGTCAGTTCAGGCCGTGTGTTTGGGCTGGCTTCCGCTGCAAAGCGCATTTCGTTTTTGGCCCGCTGCCTCTCTGAAAACATGAAATGAATCATACTGCAGAGGGCGATCCATTGCAGTTATGTATTGCATATATTTTGTGTTCTGTCAGTGTTTAAAACTGGAGGCTCTGCCTATTTCCAGGTCATATGAATTGACGCGCAAAGACCGTCTGTATAAAAACATCCAGCGGATGCAGCAGACTCACGGCTTCAAAAACTTCCATATCGTTCCTCGGACCTTTGTGCTTCCCTCTGAGTACCAGGAATTCTGCAGTAAGACGCGCCTCACATGATCTTGTTTGTGAAAGTGCACCTCTCTGTTTTCAGGCATTGCCCATTCTAAACGTTAAACATTTTGTTCTCTCCTCGTCTTTCCTCCCTCAATCTCAGACTGTTTTGCAAAGGACAAGGGCCCCTGGATCATAAAACCAGTGGCATCTTCAAGAGGGCGAGGCATCTACTTGGTCAGCAATGTGAGTGATTTCGCTCTCTAATACTCGTTCCTGACCTTTTGGTCTGACTTTGTAATTCATTCTCCTCATTCAATCTTGATTTGAAGGACTTTCTGGCTTTTCAAGGATGAACCCTCAAGCTCACACTTAGTTTTGCTTAACATAGATATGTTTTTTTCTTTTCTTTCTTATTAAATCTTATCCCTTAAAGGTACAGTGCGTAGCATTTTTGGGGATCTATTGGCAGAAATGGAAAATGATATTACTTTAGTGTATAATAATGTGAAGATAAGAATTGTGTTTTCGTTCCGTTCCGTTCCGTTTCGTTTCTTCAGTAGCCCAGCACGACAAACCAAACACCGCCACTACATAAGGCCATTCACGTTTTTGTGTCGGCGACTGCAGTTCTCCTACACATTGGCACACGGGAGACGTTTTTATTACTTGCCTTTTGTTTAAAAGAGTGTGTAAAACAGCGCTGAACACATTCTCTAACATGCACATTGGAAAGAAATTAGAAACAAATTTGGAGGATAATGATTCTGCAACTACTTTGCATACGTTATCTGTACGAGTAAAGCGTTGAGTTAAAAGAAGACTTTGACATCTGGGTAAATTCACATACTCACAAACCTGTAGGATAACTTTAAGGCTACGCAGAACCAGATGGTTAGCTTAGGTTAGCACAGACTGGAAACAACTCATCTTTTAGCTTTGCTTAAATTTGAACACAGATTCATATTAATGACAGAGCTAGTGGGAGTTAACTGTAAGCATCCTGACTTAAAAAAATACTGTGTGAACTGAAACAGTTGTCCAGATGTTATTTGTGTGTGTGTGTGTGTGTGTGTGTGCAGATACAGCTGTCTTTGAAATAAGTCTCAACCGGTGTTTCAGACATTAATAAGCTTTGTGGAGTGAATTGCACTCTTCCAAGGCCCGGGCTTTTGGAGGAGCTCAACAAGGTTCTCACTCTTGGAAAACATATGCACAATCCTTCTTCTTCTCAGGCATTTTATGAAACAGTGGAAAGAATGTCAGAGTGATATTTGGAGAGAGGAAAGAAATACGGTCATTATTTTGGTTCAGGTTTTCTCTGAACTGTAGCCAGCACTGAGGTTCCCCCCCCCCCGCCCCATCTCTTCTCAACTTCGGCACCTGCAACACATTTCAACCTCATAAATGACCCATCTCCCACCAGCAGATTGTGTTTTTATAGGCTGTTAGAGAATGTTGACCCGCTACGGCCAGTGTCGCTGCAGTCTCCGACTCTTCTTGTTGATTCTTTGATGTTAATGGTTAACAGCAGTGTCACATCATCTGTCTGGAATTCAGCGTTTAATGCTGTTGTATGTGAACGAATATACAGTATGGAAATGTTGTTCATGCTGTTGAGAGATGTTGGTTGAGTTTGAAGTCTCACTTCATCACTTTAGTAAATAACATACACTCTCAGTTGTTAAGTTGGTCAATTCATTTACCCTCCATACCAACTCATCGACGCTTTGAACATGTTAAGATGATTATGATCGACTGCCTTCATCTGCATCATCGTGTTAATGATGTTGTCTTTTATCTGTTTCTGTTCATCATCTGCAGCCAAATCAGATTTTAATGGATGAGAACATCTTGGTGTCTCGCTATATTAATAACCCGCTACTGATAGACGGTGAGTTCTTCTTCTTCTTCTCCACTGACAGCCACGTCTTCATTTGTAAGTAGTCGGTGTGAGTGACTCTACTTTTGGTTTGGTTTACAGAGTTCAAGTTTGATGTGCGGTTGTACGTGTTGGTAACATCATACGACCCAGTCCTCATCTACATGTATGAGGAGGGCCTGGCTAGGTGAGCTGTGTGAGGGTTTGTTTTTTTGCGTTGTTTGTGACATGATTTGGGAAATACGATCACCCGGCAATACGGTGGTCGCTGATCCTCTTGGGGGTAAAATAACAAATTCAGCACTGAGTGAAATGAGTTTAAACGGTGGATTGTTGCTTCGACCCTGCCCGGTGCTCCGTCAGTGTCCAGAAGAGGGCAGCCTTCACTCTGCAGACCAACTGTTGTGCGCCGTGGCGGTGACTTTGAAACAAAGCGCTCTATTGTTCCAGTTGTGCTCATCAAATGTTACTGATCGTGTCATTGTTCAAAGATCATTTCTGACGATGACTTTGTGTAACTGTGCTATATTTATCGGATGTTCTTACTTAAAGCAAGGCTTATTTATTGTCAGCCACAGGTAGGCCAGGAGAAGTTAGATGAGTTATAGAAGGAGCGGCCCTTCGCTTTGGTCTGATAGAGGTACGTGCTGGAAACAAAACGCGACCGCCCTCTTCTTTGCTGGCTTGATTAGCAACAATAATGTGGACAATAAATCACCGCCAAATTCTGAATCCCGCTTTTATCTCTTGACATTCCTTCAGGTTGTGTTGGTATTCAGGTACACTGTGCGTGCCAAGGAATTCTCAGTATTGCACATGTGGCATCCACTCCTCTCAAACACTGCCAGAAGCTAATCTCTTCCTCCAAAGTGCCCCCATCATTCAGCGAAGTGTCAGCCTTATGAATGTAGGCATTATGCCGGATATATATGTAGTGAAATTGTTGGATGACAGACGTTTTTTTTTCTTTCTTCTTCTTCTTTCTTGCACAAATACACTCTGCCTGTGCGCAGGTTTGCCACCGTCAAGTATGACCGGACTTCAAAGAACATTAAGAACACGTTCATGCATCTCACCAACTACAGTGTGAACAAAAAGAGCAGCGATTATGTCAGGTAACTGTGAATGTGGAGCTGTTACGGGCAGCTCGATTGACTCGTCCACTTGTTAGAACTCCAGCGTTTGACGTGCGTTTCCTTCCTTTCAGTTGCGATGACCCTGAAGTTGAGGATTATGGGAACAAGTGGAGTATGAGTGCAGTGTTGAGGTATTTGAAGCAGAAGGGGAAGGACACCACATGTGAGTCAAAGCTTCGTTTTTATTCCCTTGCTCACCCTTTTCATGTTTATATGTCCATGCATGTTTCCCCCCCTTTAGATTCTAACAAAACATGCAATTAACCACAACATAAGAATCCTATGAGAGTGCTACAGAAAGTCATCTCTGTATTTTTGTCTATTCCAGTGCTGATGAGACAGGTGGAGGACCTCATCGTCAAAGCAGTGTTGAGTGCTGAGCTGCAGATAGCCAACGCCTGCAAGATGTATGTTCCCCACAAAACAAACTGCTTTGGTAATCATTTCGTATTCTTCTTCAAATGTTTTTGACCTCACAGAGACTAAAGCGATCTAGTCCGCCAAAGTTGAACACGTTTACACCCGATGAGCAGGGGTCGTCCTTCAATCAGAGGATCGGCGGTTGGATCCCCGTCGATGTGTCCTTGGGCAAGACACTTAACCGCAAATTGCTCCCGTAGGCTGTGCCTGCTGTGTGTGAATGGGTGTGAATGATTAGTGTCGAGTTCTGATGGGCAGGTGGCACCTTGCATGGTGTAGCCCCTGCCATCAGTGTATGAATGGGTGTGAATGGGAGAATGATGACATGTAGTGTTTGAGCGCTTTGAGTGGTCGGAAGACTAGAAAAAGGTGAAATACATCCAGGACAACAAAATGAAACTCGAAGAGAAGAATTGCAGCTTCAAAGTAATTTCCTTTAAATGAATTTCCCCTTTTTTGCTCACAGTGCAGATACACTCACACACACACACACACACACACACACACACACACACACACACACACACACACACACACACACACACACACACACACACACACACACTACCCCACCCCTCACATTTCCTTTCAGTTTCATATTCATTGTCCAGCAGTTCCTCGATACTATTTCTACACTGAGCCGAGCTGAGTTCCTCAGTGTGGAGCCTTCCTGCCCGCTGCTGCCCTCTGACTGGCTGCCGGGCCGTGGAGGGCCTATTGACTGAGGCAGGACTTTGCTTTCTCCTCTCTGTTGCCATTCAGGTCTGCCTGTTTTAGGCTGACTGTTTTCTTGGCTGCTCCTGCCTAGCAATGGGCTCGTGTGAACTCCATTTTGGAGCCATTACCCATGTTAGTGTTGGCACTAATTGTCTGCTCTCTCTCTCTCTCTCGCTCTCTCTCTCTCTCTCTCTCTCTCTCTCTCTCTCTCTCTCTGTGTCTGGCAGTCTCTCTGCGAATTTGGAGTTTGAAAGCGAGCACGTTGGCCAAGCCTCCCTCAACACCGCTGTCTCTTTTTCCTCTTCTCTCGCTGTTTCTGTTTGTTTATGATTCTCCTGCTCACACTCTCTTTCACCTCTCAGATGTTAGAAAAATAAAGGAATTTGCAGTTGTGACAGGCTTCTGTAGACATAATAGCCCCCCTGATTGGTGGTTGTTTGGGCTGTAGCAGCGTGGACTCACACCATCAGACAGTCGCCTGCGTAAAGATGCTATCTGCACTCTGAGCATAACTGCTAGCTGGAAAGACCACATTAGCCCAGGGTGTGAATGTGGACCATGCGCAGGTATTTACGGGGAAATGTGGCTTACCATGCCGCAACCTGGCTCTCATGCACATGTGGTGGACACGAATAAACAACCAGATGACACATATTTGGTGGAATGGAAAAACAAGTTGGCCCTTCTCATTCATTCACTCATTCAGGTAAACCTGGAATCTTTGTTAACACACATCCCCATGCCCCAATCACAACAATGCTTTAAACGTTCAGTGATAAGCTTGTTGATGACACGACACTGTCTGGTGCCGTCTCTTGTGTCGTACATTGTGCAGCTATGGAAGCAGCAACAGATCATATTTCTGAATTAATATTCCCTCTTGATTTATTTAGATTCTGAGTCCACAGATATTGGATATGAAATGAAACCATGAGTAACAACATCATTACCATTAGCTTTGAGGGTGTTAACATCCGCGCATGTTGAAATGTAATACGTAAGCCTATAGAGACCTGTATGGACATATATACTACAGCAATGCCACTCTGTGGCACGAAAGCAATTAGGTTCTACACCTTTTCTTAAGATATATAATACACTGTGGTCTGCTGTGAACATGTCCATTACCCTACTTCAACCGTATCAGTTTACTGTTGAATTTAGTCAGATGGCCCCAAGCAAGTTAATTACAGCATTCATGGTTCTGTCTCCAGGATTAAGTTTCCAAAGACAAGACACTGACGGTTCCAGAGGACCACCCCCGTCCTGTCTCTGTGCATCTGTTTCTCCCAGTGTGCTCATTGAGTATGTATGTATGGACAGTACAAATATCGAGACATGCAGCAACCAGAGTAAAGCACGGGTTTTACAAACACACAGGTCTGTATAAGCTTATAATCAAACCCACCCAAACCACCAAGGAGTCATGTTCAGTCTGCCGTTGTCAGCGTCGGCTCTCTTTTGGGAGCTGCACACATATCCTGACTACTTTCTCACTCCTCCTGCAACCTAAAATGCACTCGGCATTCATCCAGGGCCTCGGCAGCTGCCTGTAATTGTAAACAGGTAAAACATCAGAATGCAGGGCCAATGTGCCGATAAAAGCAAGCCATTGTTTAGAGTTTTTATATGGTCTTCTGCTTGTCTGGAAGTGAGCCAAGCAAGATCATGACGCACATTATCATCTTAATTTACTGGAAATTGTTCCCTGCCATTTTAATGTCTATTAATGGCTTTAATGCTATGTTTATTGTTTTCAAATGGGATTTCTTCCCTCTGTGCAAATTGCACATCCGTATCTAAATGGGCATACTGTAACACAACTTTTTTTATAGCTCCGTAATGTCTCATGTGGGGAGAAATAAAAACAAAAGATTTTTCGTTTTACATTGGTAAGAAGTGTGTGTGAGAGAGAGAGAGAGAGAGAGAGAGAGTGTGTGTGTGTGTGTGTGTGTGTGTGTGTGTGTGTGTGTGTGTAGGTGTGTGTGTGTGTGTGTCTGTGTCTGTGGGGAGAAAATGCCACCCATGCAGCTACTTGCTGTGTGATTAATGGACAGGCTTTCTGCTGAGGGATGCTGATTACGAGATGTTTTGACTAAGATCTGATTAGCCAAGCCAAAGGCCTATTTTATTACACACAAAACATTCCACTTACTGGTCCTGTGTTCCACTGAACGTCCCTCATTAAGTGCTGAGTGTGGTCGGATCCCCTGTCTGTGAACCACTCTCCCTGTTTTACATTTGTCAGACACTCCCACACTCCACTGCAGCCTGTGATGACAGTGTCTCTGCTGCATAATTCTAAAATCTTTTAAAGAAGGATTCATGGACTGGGTACAGAGTGCTAACTTTTGCTTTAATTTGTTGTCCTCAGAGTGTTTTCACGATTGTGTCTCCAAACCGCTCCGCTGTGCTCCCTGCACCGACACTAATTCATCTCAGAATGATGCAAACCAATGAAGAAAACACACATGAAGGAACTCCTTCATGTTGCTGTTGTTGTGGGGAGCCAGGGTGGGGGAGATTATTGTTTTTGGGTGTCTGTCTCTTGTGGTGAAGTTTCCAGCAGCGTCCATCCAATATAAAAACAGCTCTGCATCATCTTTTCTCATCCTCCCTCTTTAATGGGTGTGATGTGGATGTTCGCTGCTCTCCTTGTCTGCGATGCTTGTTGTGGCCTCTCTGTGGGCACATTTAACAGCGGCAGCGGTCGAGCCATAGATAAACGTGTCTAGCAGTGAGCGGCATGGCAGGCTCATGGGGCAGGAGCGGCGTCTGCTCCTAATTGGGGGAAAATGAGCGGCACATGGAGCCTGCTTGTCGGGGCTGGTGAGGCGGTGTAACACCTCCCCATTTTCCCCTGTTGTTGTGGTGCCACTGGTGGTGAGGCACTAGAGGCTCAAACCCATTTATTACAGTGCCCTGTTCCCCAGGACTAATGCATATAATGTTTTTATGTGTGCGTTTTTATACAGAAGCGGCTAGAACGGGATAAGCCGACAAGTGGAAAATAAAATCTAAGTGCTCTGCTCACTGTTTAGCAGTGGGGGTCCCGTCCCATCCTCAGAAGTTAAAGAAGTTAAAGATGGCCGTGGCAGCTTCAGTTGCTGCTCTTGGCTCAGCGGCGTATGCCAAACCTTGTTCAGTTCCATCATGAAAATACAGTTTGCAGTTACACCAATTTGGACCTCATGAAGCTACCATATTTTGACCCCCTGACCCATGTAATACAGCCCAAAGGACAAAATCCAATGTGCGTTTTAGCCAACTTGTCTTAATACAGATGTTGAAAGATGAGTAGAGAAAGAAAACTTCCAATTAATGTTTCAAGGAGCGATTTAGTATTACATTTCAATAAAGTCGGGGGACTCACTAGAGGCAGATTAAAAAATAGAACGGTCAAACTGGAAGCAGTCTGGAAAAACCCTGGATCCTAAATGTCCCATGCATCTCGATAGTATCTTTTAATAGAGTCTCACTGTTTGTCTTTCAAACGCAAAGCCCCCGTTCTGTACTGCTCCTCATGATGAGTTACCTTATCTTATCTATGCTCCTTTATTTAAAACACCAAATATATACACGCATTGTCAAGTAAAAATACTTGATATTTGTTAGGCATGGCCTTGACAGGGTGCACATTTGTTTCACAGATATCCACAGTAAGTAATGTACAGACAAATACATTGAGCTCCTCTTGTTAGACCAGCCTAACATTACGCCGGCAAGTGCAATATAAAGCCTTTTCTCGCTGCCATGCTGCATTTGTATATGCTTAACATTGGCACTGACCTGAGATGCTAGAACAAACAGTGCTGGTTATGGGCCGCTTTGAAACCTCCAGCCCCCCTGGCCTATTCTCAACACAGTCTATTCTTTTGAAGTGCTATTACAAGGATTTTTTCCCTCCGGCTCGATGGCTGGGTTTTGCCCTATCCCTGTAAAATACTGTGGCTTCCCTGCACGCTGCTGCTGGGGCCGGCGGGTCGTTGGCTTACAGGGTGACACTCCCCAGAGCCGTGTGAGTGCTTTTCATAGGCCAACTCTGCCTCTGTCAGCGATATATGTGTGTATATATATATATATATATATGTCAGTCAGTGAAACATTGGGATAGAATGGATGGGTTTTTACACAGGGAACTTCCTGACCACTTTGTAAAATCCTTTTATTGTGTCACTCAGTGCTCAGATATTATTGGAGTGACATATACACAATATATAGCCTAATTCCCCACGCTTCTCCAACTTGGGACATGCTGTCACATTTCCAGCTTTGTACTTCTGGAGTTCATATTTTAGAGCCAAGATCCTGACTGGATGACGGGGGTGAAGCTTTCTCTGGTCCCCTTCAGTGCGTCATCCTTCTTGTTAATGTGTAGTGACAATATGTAGACTGCTTAACCGTACCCGTCATGAGAAAACTATTGACGGTATGTATTTAAATATTCACAGCCTGCAGTGCTTTTTTTTTTTGATCTACCGTCTTACGTAAGCAACTTCATGACAGATGAAATGTGTATGTACTTAGCTAATGTAATTGAGCCAATCCCTCAGTAGCAGGCTTTGGTGAATGTTTCTCTCTTGAGTGATTGCGGATATAACATGCGTGTAATCAGTAGCAGAAAGACATCGGCCATGTTGCCAAATGCCACATAATGGGGCTATGCGCGACCTCTAGTGACTTTGATAGCCTTCATGCTTTATTTTCAGTGATCTCAGAGGTTTCAGTGGTGGAAGCTTTTGGATTCACTTTGTGTTTCTCTCTGTAGAACTGTATGGTTTCGACGTGCTCATTGACTCCAGCCTGAAACCCTGGTTGTTAGAGGTGAACCTTTCTCCCTCCCTGGCCTGGTGAGTGACACTGTCTTCATCATTTCTTTATTTTGTTGTTACATTAGACCAACTTGAACAAGGCTTTTTTTTTTGTGGAATTTGCAAAAGAAAGAAGAAAGTGTCAATAAAAAGCCACATTGAAGGAAACGGCATTCACACGTTGTGAAAGCACCCCCTCAGTGTAGCAGTTAGTCAAGGTCTCACAACCGATCTGTATCTTCTAATCACAGTTGACTCATTTTCTCAACTCCGTGAATGTGTTGTAATTTTCTTGTTTGTTTTTTGCTTCTTCAAACAAAACAAAAACAGTGATGCGCCCTTGGATCTGAAGATAAAGGCCAGCATGATTGCAGACATGTTTTCGCTTGTGGGTGAGTGCGTGCTGAAACAATGACGAAATACAACTTGCATTCGGTTCCAGAGTTTTGCACAAGTCATTGCACTGCGTAGACATTGAGTTCACGTACGTTCACTGCTGATAGTCAGATTTTTAAATCCATTACACCAGTAAATGATATGCTGGTGAGATAAAGTACACCAAACAAGTAGAAACTTTAATCTGTGAACACTTTCACAAGTTATATTATCAACCATCACATGATTAACAGAGGAGGAAAAACGTTGTGTAGAGGCGGCACATAAAGAATTGCATATTTGAATGACATAAATGCACACATTTGAAATAATCCACAGGGTTAGTCATATTCAGAGCTTAAAAACACAATTCCACTGACTCTCAAGATGTTCTTGGAGACTTATAACAACAATTCTCATACTTTTTGAATAATTAAAAACATAAATAATTGGTCAAATGTGTTATTTATTTTACTTGAGGTACAACTCAGAGATTATTCGTTGCAGAATTATGTAATTTTAGAAAAGCTGACACAACATATATGATAGTTGGCCTTACTTGTAAGCAGCAGGTTTCACGCAGGTGGAGACAGTTTTGTTTAATGCTCAAATGCTCAAACTGCCAACAATAGCTGTATGGCTTCACAATAGGAGCTCCAGTGTTGACAGAATAAACCGCAGACTTCATTAATTAACATCAAATGGCTTGCGGACAAAATTCTCGACAGAGGCCTTTGTTGTTTTGTAGTCATTAAGCTTTCTTGAGAAACTGGATCTGACATGTCAAACTAAAGCAATCGTTCACATGAAGATATAAATGCCTGGCCCGAGGCAGAGATAAACACTGTTTATACAGCGTTGTTTGTAGCAGAGAATGAGATGTGTCTCTGTATATGTATCCTCCCGACTTAATTATTGAATCCTCATGCAGAAGAAGAGCTTATAATAGTTCAAATCAAGCAGAATACAACACCATGACATGCAGAGGTCTGAAAGTTTGTCTGAGTAAAAAAGAGACAAATATTAGCCACCACTTTCACGTCTCTTGATTATTTAACTTGACCGAATCCTCTGATTTATCCTTATTACCATTCACAGAATACATGGAGCCCACTGATTAGCAGGCAGCCATCTAAACTATCACTGAACCATTAAGTCTGTCTGTGGTCTCCTAATGATATTAAAGGAATAGCTAGTGTGTGTGTGTGTGTGTGTGTGTGCACATATGTCTCAGCCTAGTCCATGCTGTGGCTTGAAACCCTCCGGTCTTGCTCATTAAATGAAAGAGTAGAATCATAAATTGCCAGTTATCTTTGGACTGAGACGCTCCTGCGGGTCTGGGGAAAATGAGCAGTGGCATGTAAAACATAGCACATCTATTATGTACCAAACAAACTAAGGCGCTGTTGGCTGATAACACTTGGGCCGCATCCCAGACCTGTAAATAATGACAGCATACCATTAGTATTCACTTACCGCCTGTGTGAAGCTGTCAGCTCCGTGTCGCCCATGTTTGTAATAATTGCAGTGTTTGGGGAAAGAGCGTGGCAGAGGCCTGATTCTTACCTGACGGCTGGGATGAGGAAGTACAAATAGCCTCGAGCTCCAAGCTGTCAACGGACGTGATTCACTTCAAGTGTGACTGCAAGATGCAACATAAACATATTTCTTTAACATGCACTTTTACCTCTATTAGCCTCGAGGGAGTGTGGGAATTCATTAACAGAAGATCATAGATTCAAATCGTATTGACTGGGTGGGAACGTCTTTGTGGTAAATGTGGATTACAGACATGTTTCCCCACGCTTATCAACTACCACTGTGTGGAGCTATACAGATCCAAGGTAGAGTTAGAAAATTTGCAATTAGAAAACATGTCTTCTTTCCCTGAGTAAAGAGTTAAAGGAATAGTTTGACATTCTGGGAAATGTATTTTCTCTCTGGCGCAGATTTAGCTGGCAGGAACGATGCCACTCTCCCATCTGACCATTGTAATGCTACAGCCAACTGCCAGTTAGCATAACTTAACATAAGGGCTGAAAACAAGGGGAAACAGCAAGCTTGGCTCTGTCCGACGGTAACAAAATACCCCGACCAGCACCTCTAAAGCTCACAAATTCCGACATTTTATGAGGGATACTAGCTGTAATTTCCAAGAGCCTCCGATGACTACCTGGCAACTGCTCCGAGACAAGAAATAGTCTGACATGTAACTTCCCATAAAACATTGAATTGTTGTTTTTTAACACTTTGGTGTTTGTAGGTACCAATCAAACAAGATATTACGTGTTCATAATTAGTGCCCTTCATGGTGTCTGGTAGGCAGATTTAGTTACCTTTGGACAGTGCCAGGCTAGCTGTTTCCGCCTGTTTCCAGTCTTTATGCTAAGCTAAGCTAACCAGCGGCTGGCTGTAGCTTTAAATTCAACAGACAGATGTGAGAGCGATATCAATCCTCTCATATAACTCTGGGGAAGAAAGTAAATAAGTGTATTTCTCAAAATGTCAAACTATTCTGTTCGGTCAGTGGTTCACATCAGGGGGCTGTGGTGAGTCAGTGTATCAAAACACGTCTTTTGAGAGCAAATATGTCCTTGACTGAGAATGATATTGTTAAAGATACAGTTGATTTACATGTCCATATATTGCCTTTGTGTCCCTCGCTGTACTTTGGTCTTCTTGCACTAACATTGAAGATCTGATGCAATACATGAAGGTCATGGGAATGAGTAACATGTTTAAGATCTGATGTCATTGATAGAGCTCTTTATGGCTCTACTGTGTCCCCCGCAGGCTTTGTGTGTCAGGACCCCCTATCGAGACAACCGCACTCTGACCGAGTCTCCCTGGACCCCAGCCTCAAGCACCCAGCAGCCCAAAGAACACAGGTACTGGATGCTCTCACACACAACCACACACACACACACGCACACGCGCACACACACACACGCACACACGCACAGCAGAGAGCTGAGCCAAGTGTTGCACTCATTCACCCTTCCTTGTGAAACATTCCCATTCTTGTCTTCATCTCTGTGTTGCTTGCAGTCCATTCCTGCCACTGTCACTGAGCTCTTCTTCTACCCTCATGGAAAATCCACTGTAATGCAAAACAACTGCTGATGCAATTACACAGTTTGAGTGACATCTGTTTGTCAGTGCTACTCTCTGTGGCTTATTGTTTTATCGTTTCTAATCAAGCGACTGATGCTCTCTCCAAGCCTTGTTGACTAATGATGCCACAACAGCCAAATGCTCTTGGCTGCCTCCCCTCGACTACTGCACCCAGATTTGGCGCTTTAGGATCTGCTGGAGGGAGATTACTAAATCAGACAGATTTCTGCTCCACCTTATGTTGTGTAAAGAGCCTGTTTGGACACATAGTAACAACATTTCATCGTTGCGTATCGATGGAGCATGTATGCGGCTTCTTAAAGGTTTAACAGTAATGCTGTTCACCCACAACTCAATGTCTTCACCCATTGCCTCTTAGAAACCTCTTTCTGCAGCGACAGCCACTGCACACAGCAGAACGGTGAGTTTTCGTCACACTCAGACATATTAATCTTCTTTTGTCTTGGTTTCTTTGCAATTCCCTGATGCCTGTAACATTACCGGTAACAAATTGCTTACTGCTCTTTCCTTATTTGATCATGGAGCTTTACTATTTTTCACAGTGACAGACACAGACGGATCGATTCCTAATGCTATATTGAATAGAATTCTCATTAGCAAAGTGGCCTTAGTAAGCAAGTGCTGTAAGTGCTGCAATGCACCACTTGACCCAAAACTCAGAGACTTTGATGTACAGAGTTACTGAGACGTTGCTCAAACAAGCCCAACACTAAACCACAGAGGCTGTTGTAGAACTCCAGGGCCCTTTAGAGAAGCTCTCCTGTCCCTTTACTCTGATGAGGAGCAACAGATGAGTCTTTTTTTTGAAGGATTTGGCCGTGTCACTTTTTGGCTGCCTTTGTATCCCCCCCCCCCCCCCCCCCCACCCACCCCCTCCAGCCGCGTCAGACAAATTGAATATAATCCCCTTGCTATTTAGATGACAAATTCTGTATGTGATCCTGTGGGGTTGTGCCCCTCTGCCTGGCCCAAGTTCCAACCTGCATGCCAACATTTTCAATCACAGCCTGGTAGTACATGCAGCACGGAGGCAGCCAGGGAGGCCAGTGCAAAACAAAAAGGCTTCATTTATGTGACAGGCAGAAAAGAAGAGGGTATTTTGAGTTACACAAGCTGTAGTCTGCACATTTTACTTTTATAAATGAGAATTATGTTTCAGATGAGTAGTAGGTTGTTTGTCAGTGATGTCTTTCGCAAAAAATTGCAACCTTTAAGCATCCTTGAATTAATAAAAAATGTGATTAATTATTTTATTTCTTTTTACTTTGGCAAGTATTTATGTTGGAAAGAGATATAACAGGAGGCATTAGTTGATTTTGTCTCCACACTTCTCCCCTGTAGCGCCAGAGGCCCGCACCAGCTAGTAACTCAGAAACAGACGGGTCGAAAGACAAGCTAGGACCTAAACAACGCCAAGGAGACAGCACTTTGAGCTTGACTGCTGACGAGGTAAGGCCTTTGAAATGCTAGTAGTGTGACATGAAGTGCGTGACTTTGTTGAATTCACACGTTATGGGGACCTGAAAAGTACAGTAACCTTGAAAAACTGTTAGCAAACGTCTGTTGCTTTGTTTCACTGACGTAGATCAAAGTGCTGCGGAGGATAAAGGAAGAGTACGAGAGACGGGGAGGCTTCGTCAGGATCTTCCCCACCGCAGAAACGTGGGAGCTCTATGGGTGAGCTGAGCCAAGAAGAAACAGACACTTGTAATCCCCAAGGGGTGTTTGTCGAATGTTACTCATTATTAATACTGTCTTCAAATAAGTGGGGCACTTAGTTTATATGAATGCAATCAGTGCATGAAGCCAGACCACACGACTCCTCTTGACTGTCACTAATTGAACCACCAGACTAAGGTGCACCAACTTGGTTTTTCTTGAGCTCTGTGTATTATGTTCCAGGAAAGGCTTATATCGGACAGCAACTTTATGTTGAAATGGCATCGGAGGCCCTATTAGAGAGGAAATCTGTTTTTGTGCTTGCAATTCATATTCCTATATGAGGATTTGTTGCTTGATTAGTTCCATGGCTCTCCGAGCAGCAGGGATTTTGTGGCATTTTTCAAAAGCATATTATTGAGCCTTCTGGGGAATTATTGGTGCATTTAACTGTGGCTGCCATATCACAGAAGCCTAATTAGCCTAAATAACACATTTGCCGCAAATAAGGAGGCCGAGGCTCATTGGGGCTTCTGCCTTTATGATTATTGTAATTTGCTTATTATCTTCTCCTCTCAGTGGATATCTGGAGTCCAAGACATCAATGAACTACATGTTGGCAAACAGACTTTTCCATGGAAGGTAAGCATTTCCATTGTGGTCGGGATCGGGCACTAAATCTCCCCATCAGTGTGTGGAAACGGTTGGATTCTAAAGTGTCGTTTGTTTGGTCTTTGGATTGGATAGGTGAGAGGAACAGCTGAAAAGACGTTGCACAGTCAACTTTTCCAGCATGCGCCCAATGCCTATGTGGCTTTGTGGCGGTGATTTGGGGGCAGGAGGGGAAAGACAATTCGAGATGAACTGTGCTTTTTTTTATTGACCCACATTTTGTTCTTGTAATACAGCGTGCAATTATGTTGTTAGAATCAGGATGGGTTTTAGAGTTTTTACCGCAGCTTTGACTATTGTGCAATATCGTCTGGAGGTTTGGCCCCCAACTAAGCCCATCTAAGGGCTTTTTGTCCGGTAGCCAGATTAAGGAAACAAGACCTCAGTTTCTGTTATTACTTGTCATTTATCTTCTCTCCTCTGGACCATCATGTTAACTTCTGGACAAGCTACTCAACCACATAAATCTTTCTCAGAACTGACTTCAGTTAAAGTTGAAATTCACAACTGTTGCTCTGCTTCGTAGTTGTTGATGATACACATGTAAATCATCATAGTTGTCGCTATTGTGACAGGAATATGAACGGGAATGTGCAGCTGCAGGTGGATGCCGTCCACGGATGTCACGATGTCCAGTACGAGAGGAAGCTGCTGTCTCTGGAGGCACGGAAGAGGAGACAGCCCTCTGCTGCAGGCAAGAAGAAATCCGGTAGGCCTGATGTGTTCTGCCTCACTTCAGGAAACACTAACCAGAGTGTAGCTAAGTGGGACAACATCACAAAGATAATGCATTTCTGTTTCCAATAAATACGTCTCCCGTGTCATGGTCAGGTTGGCCAAATATGACTCTGAATGAGTTAATTTCATTGCAGCAACAATGGAACCCCTATTTGAGGTTATGTGTGTATTGTATCCAAAATGACAGTGATGCAATTGACATGTGTCTTTCCTTTGCAATGTTGCATACCTCAGGGAAGGAATCCAAGGCCTCCCCGATGGAGAGCAGCAGTCAGGAGGGAGAGGAGTGCGCTCAGGAGGAAAGGGAGGAGGTGAAACAAGCTCTCGAGCCAGTCTCACACAAGTCTTTGGTAACAGAGCAAAGAAAACAAGTAGCCACACCGCTGGAGCGCTGCCGCAGCGAGGCTCTGTCCAGCTCGGAGGCAGAGCACAATGCCAGGCCCAGAGTCAACCTGCTCAACATCCTGCAGCAGGGCTGGGACCTCAGGTCAGTCTGTAATGCTGGGCTGCTGCTGCTCTCGTCTTCCTCCTTCACTGTATTCTCTTCTCCCTCCTTCCCTATAGAATAAGGGGAAATATGAAATGCACTAATGCACCTCCCACTCGTGTGTACCCTTGTCACCATACGACATACAGTATGTCTTTGTTGTAATCGTCACCACAGGTTGATCCATTGCCTGTGACTTGCTTATGTATTGCTTATGTATGAGTTCTGTCAGAAGTGCTAAGGTTCATGATCGGCCTGCAAGAAAGCTTTTAAAAAGAAAAACGAATCTATTCTGTGATAGCCACAGCTTGACTGTGTGCTGAGTGAGACGTGGAGGGAGTTGTGGTAAGATGATATCAACATGCATAATGCTTTCCAAATTGGCAGAGTATCAGAAAGATCTTCCCTTTTATCTCGATACAGATACCATACACGCACCATTAACACGTATGAAACGATGTACATGATACCTACTGCGGTCTGACGGGGCTTTGAAAAGTGTGCCGGAAATTATAATCTGAGGAAGAATTACAATAACAAGTCTGAGTTTGTAGAAATTCCTCAGCGCTCGCCAGGACTGTGCATGTAGCGGGTAAATTATAGTACAGCGTATCATTGTTTGTGTTTGACAGCTTTTTATTTTTTTTCAATCTTCTGACGGTACCGGTACTCTTTCCAGGTTCACGCGGGTCACAAAGAAGTTTATCATTTTGATACCGTGCAAGACAAGATACATTGTGTTTCGACACACTTTGGCTGAAAGTGATACATACCTGTTGTTGCTTTCTCGCTCTCTTTTCCGGATGATATGTCAGCTCATGAATATATGAATGAGTACTGCTTGTTCTTTCTGTTGCAACAGATGCATCAAAGAGCTCCTAGCAGAGGACCCAGTCGACAATGTTTACCATCAACTGTTGCTCCGTCTGTCCTTTCCCATTGCTTTACCGATGCACTTCTTGATGATTTTCCTCTCACTCCTTCTCCAGTAAAGTGCAGGCCCGGATGGCCTTTTCCTCCTACCTGCAGCGGGTCCAGCAAAGACTGCTGGCAGAAAGCAGGGCAAATACCATCCCAGCTTGGTCAGACAAGGACAACGAGCAAATGGTATAATGATAAGCATTTTTTAATTCCCTTTCCTGATAAATGGACATGAGCGGAGTGCCCTGGGGCATTGCCTCCCTTGTATGTGTGTACATGCCAGATTTCCCCTTATTATTATTCTGTTACTCATATGTACCCTGGCTGGAGCTGAAATGTGTACGAGACATTTGTGGCCACACTGAAGGAAAACGTGGTCTCTGTAGAAGTTAGCCTGATGGGAAAGTCTGCATTGTTAGAGCATACATCATCAACATCATCATCATCATCAGTGACCTCAAACCTTAGGGGGAAAATCAATGTGAATTCAAGTCAACCCCTAGGGCTATTCAATTCGAAGGTTCACTGCTTTGAAAAGGCGAACACACAGGCAGCTTGAATACGTGCAGCTGGATGAATCCGATTCAGGGAAGTGATGATATGAATGTTTTTTTTTTCTGCGCAGGAGCTGGTGATTCGCTTCCTGAGAAGAGCAGCCAGTAACCTTCAACAAGACATAAAGGTGGTCTTGCCCAGTCGACAGCTTCCACTCCAAGACCGCAGACGCATCCTGTCCCACCAGCTCGGAGAGTTTATCCACTGCTACAACAAGGTGCCTGTTCCCACACTCCACAAATGTAATCTGGGAAATATTATGCGTGTTGTGTGTACCTGCTGTGTCATTCTTTCCTATCTTCTCAGGAAACTGAACATGTGGTGAAGAAAACACAGAGCAGCGAAGAGGAGCATTGTGTTAACCCCAGCGTGTTTCAGGAGTACATCACTGCAGCAAGGTTAGTGAATTGGCAAGCCCACTGGCCCATTGTTCAGTGCTTGGCTCTTTACTGTTAAAGTTCTATATGCTACTGACTGAAGGGTGTTCTCTATCTGCTGTACGCATTCATGTTCCGTCTTTGTCTTTTTTCATCGACAGTGAAAACGATCTGGAGGAAGTGCTGACATTCTACACGCAGAAAAATAAATCGGCCGCCGTTTTCCTCGGAACAAAAGTCAGGAGTGTTAAGAAAGACGTTCGTGAAGTAAATGCCTTCGGAGATTCAGGCAACTGTGAGAACTCCAGAAGTGAGTTCCTCCCGCATGTTCCCCCCCCCCCCCCCCCATATTTTTGTTACTGAAGGTCTGGTTTATGTTGAATACTTTATCATGCAAGCACAGTAAACAGGAAAAGTTTAGATTTGTAAACCCCCCAAAAAAGTGAAAGGAAAAGGATTGAGTCATCCCGGGTGAAGAAAAGGTCAGCTTCAAACGATTAGGACTCATTGGGGGGAAAGCAAATGTGTGTTTCAGAGCCGAGGAATGGCTATCTGATGATAAAGGAGCTCTGGCTTCTTTCCTCCTTTTGAACAGCTCTGCCTGTGGCCAAAGAGGATTCCAGTGCTTCAGAGTCCTCGCTCTCCGGAGGGAAAGTCAGCAGTGAGTCGGACATCAAGGCCGCTGAGAGTCAGCCCTATGTCCGTACCGAAGACCAACAAGCAGCGGGTAGAACTGGTCAAATCCACCCAGAGGTCCAGGCCTCCCAGCACTGCTCCAGCTTTCCCCTGGCTTTAGACGGCACACATACTCGTCTGCAGCACTGCTCCACAGCCCCGACGTCCCTGCCCCTCCACTATCCGCCACCTCTTCAGCCACCGTCCTATGCACAGTCCTTGGCTAAGTCTCAGTTCTGCCATCCTGAGACTCTCTCTGACCCTCCTGCATACACCCCTGCCCTCGTGGGCACACAGCCCCCGAGAGCAATGTGGACAGCTGTTTCCACTGGCTCTAACACCATCTGTAGTGGGACACCCACCCAGGCGCTCAAGAGGATTCAGTCCTTTACCTCATCAACGTCCAGCTCTGGAGCAGCCTCTTCCATCCCGAGTGCCACGCACATCTATAACCAGAAGCTCTCTAGAACCACCTCAGGCCAAGGTAAACTCAGTACTTTACATTGCTGCTGTTCATCTCATTCACTCCCGTTTTCTCACATTCGTCTTCTGTTATCCTGTATGTCAGTGATCAGGAGGAGCACTTCCAGTAAGCTGAAGTCCAACTCAGCCGGGACATTGAAGGATTTAAACTCGCAAGCCCAGTCGAACCAGCAGGCCTTCATCTCAGCCCTGCAGAAGCTGGCTGACAAGCAGGCTGCTCGCCACTATGCCAGCTCCAGTCACATCAACCTGCTGACACAACACGTGAGTTCCCTAGGTCTTTACCTCTATAGCCCAGGAAGTTTCGTTGTGCTCGAATAAGAAGCCATGTTGAGTTATTGAGCAACTGTAAACGGATCTGTGTGATGTTTCATGTAAGGAAGAAGAATCTGGGGCTGCTGCAGTAGTCTCTCACTGTGAGGTCTCTGATACTTCTCTTTGTTGATGCGTAAACCTGGCTCTGACCCCATGCTGATTGGCGGCATCTAGCTGCTCATTCGTTCGGCAGACCCGTTGGAGCCGGAGGGTCTGCTGCCTCGCACCGTGCACCTTCCTCCTTCAGTCCTCGGCTCGCCTGCAGTCTGTGGGCTGGGGTTGGTGCGGGGGTGGATCTGGAACTCTGGGGAAAGCTGGCTGGCCCAAATAGTGGTGAGCCGCATCAAGCCTCAGCTCTGTGTGAGGTCTCATTATCAGATGCACCATGGGGGAGTGATTTCTGTTGATACTTAACAAGCAGCCACTTTTTTGTGTGGTAATTGATGCTTATAAATAGAGGAATGTAGCAAATTGGCACTGAGCAGCTCCATTGGCTCCATCACCACCTTCTTCTATATTCCCCAAAGGTTTGTCGTTCGCCGTGGGGAGCCCCTCAACCTCTTCTCCCGCAACCTCTTCTCCCTCAACCTCTTCTCCCTCCCCCTCTTCTCCCTCAACCTCTTCTCCCGCAACCTCTTCTCCCTCAACCTCTTCTCCCCCCCCCCCCTCTTCTCCCTCCCCCTCTTCTACCTCCTCTGCCTCACTGGATTTTTTTCGTAAAAGGTTTTTTTGTGATGGCACCAGACCACACAGATTGCAGATTTTATGGCTTTCCTTTGACTCTCCATTATTCTGTCTATCTGAAAGGTGGTTGCTGTATTTCTTATGAATAGTTAATCCTGGGCATGGCAGCACGGTATTTTGTAGAGAGAAATAGTCCAGTCCTTTTCACTTTAATGGCTCAAAGAGTGCAGTTTGTGTTCTGTTTTTTTTGGACTCAGATTTGAAGTCGGTAAATCACTTGCTGAACTAAATGGAGAACGTTGTAAACACGAACAACACCCTGTTGCCCCAGTTGACCTCTCAGGTTTAAGTACTTACTCGCTCTCAAGCTGGTCAGAATGTATAACAAACAGAACCTGAAAATGAGTAAAGTCAGGCATAGTCGCTGTCCAACACAGTGTTATAAGACATTCTTGTAACACTGTGTCTCAGTTAGACAAGTTGGTGCACATGACCTTAGTCTGGCAATTATATACACTTAACAATGGTAACTGTGGTAAAGATGTGGTAGAGATCTATTCATTATGGTCGATCTATTCAAATTGTAATGGCTTATCATCGGTATATATGTCAATTTGTCCAAAAGCACAGCTTGTAAGAATACGTCCAGTCTACCTTAATAAGTAACTTAGAGCTGCGGCTGTGTAACACCATGCTGACACATTTTTTCACGTCGTACAAGGCCTGGCAGCATTACAATTTTCCCATTGGACTATTTAGTGCACAGGAGGAAATAAAGTAAATAAAACGCCACAGCAGGATAATTTATTCTCCCATTAGCTTTCACCGAACATAATTCCCAGGGTGGTACGGAGCAGTACAGAGGTGCAGTCGCTACAGTGGTCATAAACAGATTTTGGCTGGCGAGTCATGATATAGCTGATTCTGTCAGAGATGGAGAAGGGAGGAGGGAACCACTTGGATTTAGTGCTGAGCGGAGACTAGCTCTGCCATGTGCTGTGTGTACATTTCACATAGCCCCCAGAGACAGGAGAATAAAGTGGTCGATGTAGGGAAGAACGCAATGTGAGTGCTCATTCATCAAGCATTCCCATTTAGCTTTAGATGCTGGGATTAGTGGGCTGTTTGGTTGAAGTGACTTGACTTAACATTGATTTTGTTAGTGAATACATACATCTTGTTAATACAGTGTGTGTCGTGAAAATGACTTTAAATTGGTTTGATTTGAATGATCTGTTAAAGTTTTCTTCTCTGCCCGCAGCTGACCAACCTGAACCTGGCAAACAGGATGCTGAGCAGAGAGAGCGTCACACTGGACCCTATAGAGCGGCATTCTGCTGCTCCAACCCAAGGAACAGATCTATGTAGCAGCACTAGGTGAGTCCAAAGACATGTGGCACGAGTTACATTCACTCAGTCAGGGTGGGCCGCTCACTCAGTTATTCGTGCTACAACAATCCCTGGCCTCGTGTTATCTTCGATGAAAATGACTCCAATGGGCTCTGCACAGTGTGGTAGAGCATCTTTAAGATGGGAGAATGGGAGCACTGGTATCAGATTGGTACTTGGAATCAGTAGACACCCTGCATTAAAGTATTGGAATTGGTATTGGGAGAGAAGAAGTTGTAATGGTGCATCCCTACGTACAACCATTGTCCATTTCTTCTTTTTGTTGTACTTTGAGGGACTGTGTATAATCAGTAGTCTTTTACTTTTCCTTCCCATTTTTTCACAGAGATTTGCAGAACTTTGTTTCTCGTAAACGGCAAAGTGAATAACCTGTTTTTGTCGCAGGAAACACAGCAACTTTGAGGAGCTTGGGGACACGAAATGAATTTGAAAATAAATTGTGTGTTTTATTGTGTGAAAATAAACAGCGCTTCGAATAATATCAGGGTCTTTTTTTGGTGTAAAAAAATGAAAACTTGACTTCGCACTTCATATCAGAAAGAGAAAAGTTTCATTTCTTAAAGTCCAACTGAAATTATAATTTGTTCTTGTCTGTAACAGCATACATACCTGCTCTGCAAGTCACTTCTCTTTTGTTCTCATTTGAGACCTGAAATCAGATACCAAAGGGGGAAAATTTTATTTCTTGGTAGTTTTACTTAAATTCGACAAAATACATTTAAATAAATATGATTTTAGATGGACTTTATTTAGTGGTAGTTGCTACAGTACCTTCTCTATGACTCCAGTTTTTCATTTAGCACAAACCAGACCTCTGCTCCCTTATAAGTGCTCCATTGCTCTTCATGGTCATATTTCACTGCTGTGCCCAAGTGCACTACTTATTCGCCCTCTCCTGAGGCAGCAGAGAAGGAATAGTGTGTTACAGTCTCGATGGGGTTCACTGCCAAGGAAAACAGCATAATCTCTCCTCTGAGAGATGCTGCGCTGATGGACACCAACACAGAAATTGTAGTTTGAATAAACTGCCATTCTTCTTTTTTAAGATATGTCATAAGGCCTAAAAAGAGTTCAAATACTTTCGTTGAGTTGCTTTTTTCGCCCTTGAGATTGAAGTGTTTCAAAGACAGAGACGCTTTAATCACTTTGGACAAATCAATGTCCTGAGGATTGTCTGTGTAATCAACTTTACTCAAGTCTTTACTGTAGACACTTAGATTGCGGTAGCCTGTTTGGTCACACTCAATAGAACCTAAATGCTTTTTTAATGGTCTCTGACAAATTTCTAGATTGAACATTGTTCGTCTTTGGAAAAGGCTTGTGCAGCGCCAACACTCCTCTGGGCAGGTTAGTTCAATACGTGCCTGCAAATGGGCATTTTATTCTCTTTTTATTCGTGCTTTGTGGAGCTAAGTAACACCAGAATTGGCTGGCAAGTGTCGGGAGTGTGTGAAGCATGCTGGCAGCTTGAAACATTGCGTTGGTGGGATGGAGGCAGTGGTGAGGGGGGCAATGTCAACAGCCACATAGTCTGTCTGCTCCAAGCTCTCGCCTCTGCAGCCACTGACCCCCATTCCTCACCCCAGATCTCACCCCTCTCCCATTGCTCTGAGGAAGAGAAGGAAGGAAACAGAAGGACATAATATGTGAGTGACAATGTCTCAGACAGCTTGGCCTTGATCTTAGACTGTGTTTTTCCAGTCCTGCCCTTCCTTATGTATCGAGCTGTCAGGGAATTCCAAGAATGTCTGCTGGCCTGTTCCCTTTTTTTTAAATGTTTTTATTTCCACAAAAGCGATTTAATAGAATGTATAATTTCACGGATAGCTTCACGTAGCTCTTACATGTGATACTGAGGAAACAGAAGCCGCCCTTTGATCTCCCATTTAACTTTAGAACTCCAGTGCTTTGATTGGATCATAAATGTCTTCTCTGAATGTCATGCCATTTAGATATTTTGGCTTTTCCGATACTGTTTTGGCACTTCATTCATCACAGAATACATTTAAGTTCAGCTTTGCATTTCAGCTTTTCACATTTCAGGTTAATAATTCATAGAAGGTGGAATATACAGTTAGCTTCTGTTCCAAATCTCTCCAGAAAATACACAGCTGCCTTTATCTTCCCATTTGTCACTGGCTTGCAATACAAAAGCTCTCTTGTACCCCAGTACTCCCAGCCCTTGGTTTGGCGTTCACCTCGTAGTGCAATGTCTTTAATAAGATATCAGGATAAATTGCCTTGATTTCACCTCGGAGCTGTTTCTTATAACACAGAATTTCCTGTGCCCCCCCCCCGCCCCCCCTACACTCGGGCCGATGGTTTGTGCCAAACATACTGAAACTGTTAAGCACACTGGCTCTTTAAAGCAACCACAGGGGTGAAGTATGATGGGTTTCAAAGAGCAGCGCGGCTCTTTGAAGTGCCGCTGCCAGGATCTACCAGGTATGCTTCATCAGCACTATTAGAGCTGCTGCCTCACTGCAGTGTGCTGACAACCGGAGGGCTGTGAGCCATACTGCAGGTCCTCATACATCCACAGTGAGCTGGGGGATCATTTCCGGTGTTGGACCTCCTGAAACGTTCATGATGATTTCCATTCAACGTACTTGTGAAATGATGTGAGCAGTATAAAACACTCAGATAGTCAGACATTCTGACGACAGTCAAGTAGACCACCTCAAAAATAACAACCGGTTTGTTGCGTTTGGTTACTTCTACACATTTCATACAGAGTAGCATCTTACTTATGTTACTTATGTTACTTCATTTTGGGTTTGGGATGAAGTGTATAGTATTTAGTCAGTAGCAGGTCATGGTTTGTCCTCTCCACTTGTATTAGTCATGTGATATAACGTGTCTTGAGCTGTATTAGCACCCTGGCCACAAAAAAATGCCTCCTTGTTTTCTTCTCACTGTACGTACAGATGACCGCAAACCTATTTCCTCTGCAGTGTTCGCTCCAGCACAGCTAGAACTGAGAAATACCACAACCCTGCTTATGCTGGGTATTTTTAGTTCTGTTCAATACTTTGTTAGATTGCTGTTTGACTTGGTCGAATTTTGTAAAAACATACCATTCCAAAGGATTTTATGACAGGTCATTTGCTGAAGCAACAACCCAACTAATCAGAAAAGCTCGGGTGAAAATGTAAAACGTCTTCGATGGAGGTTGGTTTGATGTCTCTCTTCCTTGGATTTAAAAGAAGAGAAGTTTTCATTCGCAATTATTGGAGCCAGATGTGGCAATAGGAGGGAGAGCCCTCAAGGTAAGAGAGAGAGATTCCAGTGAATGGAGGGATTGAGGCAGCAGATATACACACCTCTAACAGCAGTACACGTGTCACCCATTTTTGCAGTTTTGTCAAACGTGTGAAACTCAGGTTGCTAATCGATCAGGACTGAGTTGCACCAGTATTTGTGGTTACTACTAGTTTTAAACTAGCAATTTGCTAAACCACGTTCACCGTTAAACTACCGTTACACTGTGTTAAACTGTGTATGTGTAAATTGGTTGCAAGGACACATTTGTAGTACCATCATCCAGTCAAAAGTAATCCGCTATGTAAACAGGAAGTCACTGCAGCATCACCAGCTGTAACATCATTTACACATACAACAGTTTTTTAGGGGTTCCAAGTTATATGTTAAATGTTGCTTCCCATCATTTTGTAAATGCAGGTTATTTTTGAAAGCGCACATCAAAAGAATAAGGTGCTTTCTTGAGTTTCTAAATGTTCTTTAAATCTAGAATGTCAGTGTCATCTGTATCACTCATGTCCTTTCAGTATCAGGGACCTTTGCCTTTCACTTTCCCCCCTGAGCTCCTTTGAGAGTAAAACCTTGAACTGGTCAGTTTACATCAGTCCATGTTCCAGATGTCAGGATATTCTAGGTTTTAGTAAACCCGTATTGTGTAACACTTGGTCACCACTGCTTTAACTAAATCATCAGCACGCATGTCTAGACTGCTGAAACAACAAATGCCCAGATACAGATCTTTTTTAAATTTTTTTTTAAAGACGGTTCTGTTAAGTGTCATGTTTTTGCAATGAAACAAGGCAAACAACTGAGTAATGGCTGGAAATACCCGCACACTCTTGAGGCAGCTGATGTGTACACTGACCAGGCAGGGCTTTGAGATACTGTGGCATGATCTCACCTCAGACCGTCCATTTTCCCACATTCACACATGGTTAGATTGATGCCGCACATGTGCTTAACTTGCGCTGCCGTGTTGTTCGACAGTGAGTCATATCAGCGTATTAAAAGATGGCGAGCAGCACAGCGGGGAGTAAGCTGACACCAACGAGCAGTAGTCCAGCAGGGAGGGAGCTCCCAGGTCGTTGGAGCCCCACGCACACACACACATGTGCTGTACCAGTGATGAGAAACTCAGCTGTAAAGCTGCTCTCCTCTACTGCCTGTCCCTGCATTGCTGGTTTTAAATGCATGGTGATTCTGTTGTATGTTTCCTGTGGTGTTGTGTTGACACTTCTCCTCGGGGCCCTTCTGCAACATTGTCGTCATGGAAAGCAAATGCTCTTGACCGGAGGAACAGTCTGTTTCAGACCATATGCTAATAAACTGGTAGCGCTGAAGGTCCCTGTGGTCCAGTGTGCAAACTGCAGCCAAGCTAAAGGAAATGACTGTTGTAAACACAGAAGGAGTTTTTGTTTTGTCTCCTGGCGTTAGTGGAATCTCTGGCCTTGCAGGGTTCATAGACAAGCCTTTGTTTCCAGAAGCTAAAAAACATTGACTGGTCACACCGGTTGTTTTTGCAATATACTGCATGTCCCATTATGTTCACATGAGTTTAAGGTGCCTTGTGTCACACAGGGCAGGAATATGTTTTCACTTGAGCGACACAAGATTATTTTCCCACAGTGTGTATTGTTCAAGATTAATTGAATTCTAACTTTAGATTGGCTCTACAAATATAGCAGCTATTGTGATTTTAAGTCGACAGTGTTTCCTTTCACTCTCGACCAATGGACAAATGTTATTGCATGTAATGGGAGGAATTCCCAAGGATTTCTTTTGTGATTATGACCCTCAGGGATCCCATTTCTTCAAACTGTACTTGTATCTTTCTCGTTTGATTTTTTTTGTCGCAGTTCCCAACAGTGCTCTTTATGGCACTTTTTGTTTGCGCGCACCAAACTCAACGTAGACGCAATTTAAGCATGTCTGAAGGGGAGGATCGCCTCATTGCTTTAACAGGGGCCAAAAATGAAGAAAAAAAGCTGAAACAGGCTTCGTTTTAATGACAGATAATCCAGTTACAAACTCGTGCAACTCGTCAAACGGTTTGCTTTCCAGGTTGTGGCTTTGTGATGTAAATGGGACGTGAAGCTCTGGGAGCACTGAGGCAAAGAGGAAAGGTTTTTAGGTCAGTGTTTGCCACAGGCTTGCCCTCTACTCTGACTGCACACTTTGACTTGAGGCTTCTGTGGGCCCAGCAGCCACCGACTGGGACTCCCGTCAGCTGTCTTGTCTTTTTTTGCTTTTTGCCGGTGGTGTTGCAACTCAGCATGTGGAGGGAAATGGGTCAGTTAATTAGGCACTGCAACATCCATGCTTTGGTTGGATGGTAAAATAACTGACAAGGAGAAGATGGTAGCAAATACTGTGGTTTCATGGCTTAAGCCATTGAAGCTTGCACCATCTTGCAATTTTGCAGGTAATTATTAGCTATTAAGATGGGTTCGTAGTACGTCAGTAGACTTTTGTATGTAAGTATTTTAACATTATGCTGCACTACTTGTCAATATATGCTGTAATTGTATTTCGTCACACCTCTTCCACGGCGTTCTTGATCTTTTGTTACTCCTGATCACTTCTGATTGTTAAAAAACTCCGAGGCCCACCTTCCCAAATAGATAAGAAGAAATGTTGCTTACCCTCACCCATCACTGCCTGACATTTTTAATCAAATAAATGTATTCAGGTTCATATTTGCTCACCACACACTTTGGAGCTTTTACTGGTGCCGGGTTGTCTCACTTTTTCCTTTCAAAAAACGATCCATTTTGTGTCACTGCATCTGAGGGAATGTTAGCTAACAGTGGCAAAACACATGTGTCTCTTGCTGATGATGTGTCGTGATTGGTGTGTCGATATTCAAATTTCACTGGTCATAGAAATTATGCTTTTTAATGTTAAGTTTGTTTTATTCATCTTTAATACCCTTTCCTTTTCCACCACGAGGTGAAACCTTCATACTGTAGATGTTCAATTTCTATTCGAGTGCAAATCAGTAACATTGAGCTGACGCATGTACTGTACCGAGGCGGCATTGACTGCAAACCAACACAGTTTGCATGAATCTGAAGCAAAATGTCTTTTTGTTCATTCTGATTCTTTCAACTTTTCACTGACCTCCTCGTTTGTGCTCTTCAACTCACAGGCCACTGCAGCATGAGGAGGGTCTCTGGGATGGTCAGATGCAGAGTGCCTATAGCTTGGTGACAGGGGTGAACCCCCAGCAGCGCTACCAGCCCACCCAAGAGAGCTACCAGCTTCAGTTTGCTATACAGAAACTGCAACAGCAGAAACTACAGTCTCAACAATTTCTGGACCAAGGCCATTGCAGACACCAGGTATATAACAGCGTTTGGGTTGTGTTTGAGAACTATCGCGCTATTGTTCAGGAAAACTCATATTTGTGCCTGTACAGAATATTCCCTTACCGAAGCACTGCGCCCGCCAAAGTAGTGCAAAATACACCCACGTCAAGGGGAAAGCTTTCATGTTAGCATTTTCAGAGCTATTCTAAGATTCTCTTTCCAAACCGCTTAAAAAGAATGGTGTTCGTGAGAATATCCTCCTCAACAGAAGCTCATTCCTGGAGAGCCAAACATGACTCCTCACTCCAAGATTACATTGTTTGGCTGATTGACTCTGCTAGGTTTACATTGGAAGGTGAGTGATCAAGGAATGCTGCCCAGGAGGGCACCAGAGAGGCCCCGGTACAGACTCCGTTATGAGCTTGAAGTTTTTACAGTACATATCAGATTTGAGCTCCATTTCCATTCCAATTACAACACAAATAAAAGTTTGGGATATGAGATTTTCTCAGCAGTAGTAATGTAGCAACAAAAAGCATTTTTGTCTGACTAGCTGTGACGGATGTGATTTAGCTGTTTTTACAGGGAGATTAGAAAGGTAAAGAGGTCATGGTCATTTTTGCGCAGCATCATTTTAATGTTTAGAGAAAAAAAACAGCCCCCCTGTTTTTTTAGTATAATTGCTTTGAAAGAGGATCTTAAACGGAAGAGTGAATTCATTTTCAAGAGGATTTTTGTATCCATCTATGGATGGATAGAAATGGAGACAGGACAGTGTCATGGGACATGCCATGCCTTTCCTCTGTTCCACTCCCCTTCTCATTTCGTCTCATAGTCCGAACACAGTTGACCAAATGTCCTTTATTGTTGACGTGCTCCATCACACTCCTGCATGAGTTCTTTATAACAGAGAGTTGTTGAACCCTCACAGACTGAGCTCATAGGAAGGCTGACTCTGGATATACTGTAACTGTCTCACCATCAAATCAGACGTCCCTCTTTAAAACTCTTTGATCGGTCCAGGAACTAGTACGTCACATCCCTGAATTCCCATTGCTGTTTTTTTATGGCTTCCTGGTGAAATGAATTGATCATTTAGGATTATTTGAAGAGACAAAGGAAGCGCTTCACCAAGTGCGAGTGCCCATGTGTGAGCGTGTGCTTCTGTGAGATGACAAAGAGACAGGGGGCTGTTCCGGCACTCCAGTCCACGTTCCGGTTACTGGGTGCAGACTGCGCGGCTCCTCCACAGGCTTGGCTCCGAGCCACCTGGCAGCCAAAGAAAGGTGGCCTTCCTGGTCCCGCTCAAACTGAATTGCGACCGTGGGTCTCGCAACCTGGAAACTCAGCTTCTCATTTATCAACACACAAATTACATCAGATATTCCCCGTCACACTGGCGGCCCCTTTGAACGGCTGCACCGTGAGGCTGGAGAACCATTAGCCTGTTAGATAGCCGTATGAAGCTGCTGAGAAAATAGCATTGACGTGAGATGTGGAAGGAATGTATGCAAAGCATTCACCAGCACTGCAAGGACAGAGTGAAATGTAACTCTATTTTATTATGTCAAAAACTAAACGGCATTTCCCCCCTTCCCAAGGCTTTAAAGAGATCTTATAAACAAATAAATAATGTGAAGAATTTGCTTTTTAGTGCTGCCGACGGCAAAAAAAAGGGTCTTGTTTTGATACTGGATGGCATTTCATTTATGTCTGCTCTAATTCACTTTGATATTTCACCTAAATGACCAGAGAATACATTTTATTTTCCCATGACTAACCCGTTCTAAATGTGATTGCTCTTCCTGCTCCTCTTTTGGGTCACCTACACATTGAGAATATCCTGATTCAAAACAACCATACCTTTGAATTTAAAAATAATTTAGATTATGTATGATCTCATACCTTTGCCATTCTCAAAAGCCAATAGAGTATTGTTGTGTTTATTACCCTGTATTGCCCTAACATTTGAATGATTCAATTTATCTGTATGAAATTGTTAATTCTTAAAAATGAAACATCTTACAGCACTGACAGCTTTATAATGCCTGTCCTTAAAGGTTAAACTTCAATCGTAAACTCAATGATGCTAACCTTAAATAACTGCTGTTTTTCTTCTTTCTTAGGCTCAATTTCCAGACCAGACGAGTACTCAACACGCTCAGGCTTCCAAAAACTCATCCGGCTGCCCTCCGTCCAGCTTTCATGCTCGGTCCAATCACAGTCACGGCCAGATTCAAACCTGCGTTAGTCCTGTTCTCGCCCCAAAGCCACCCAGCAGTGCCCGAGAGGGACAGATCAGGAAAACAGCGACTAAGCGTCTCATCAAGTAAGACCGGCCTACCAACTGAATGCATTTAGTCCTGATTTACTTCTTCCTGACTCCTGATGATACTTAAATCCAGTATAGCTGAGAGTTTAACAAAGTCACCAGGTAATGGATAGCCCATTCAGTGATTGCAGTGGGTTGGTATTGATTGGCCGCTGCTTGTGGATTGAGACAAAGCGCATGGCATCGGTGAGTTCAAGGGGATAGGGTTCATGCTAATGAGCGTTATATGTGAGTGCTCCCAGTCTTTTGGCCGCAGGGTGTATCTGTAAACAGCCTCATCACAGGCCTGATTTCTGCCTGAACCGTAAACAGAACGTAGTTAAGTGGAAGGGCCCCGGGTTCCGAGCGCCGTTTAATTCCTGTTTGGTTTGGAGATAAGCTGAAGAGCACAGAATTGAAAATAAAAGGAAAGGAGGGAAATAGGGCTGAACTGCCAGCTATTTCCCTGGCTTACTTTATGACTTCATGACTTTATTACTGCAACATCTGGCCAAATTACACAACAACAGCAAACCTCTGTGATCAGTGTTAGCAGTCGCAGTGGTAAAGGGCTCTTTACGCTCCTCTAATGTGTAAGACAAAAGGACACAAAACTCTCCATTTCTCTGTTTGACTTAATTCATTTATTGCCACTTTGCAGGTCTCCTGACAATCTAAGCAGTAGAGTTTGAGAGTAGCAGGTAGCACCGAGCAAAGCCCTCGCTCTGCTGACGTGTTACGTTCAGTCATCTTACTCGACTGGACAAACTGTAGCTGGCAAGCCAAGAGTTAAGAGGGCAGGGGTGCAGCGCAGGGCTTCCAGAATAGGTTAGGGGCGGCCGGATAGGTGCTGTGTTTGCTCCTGTGTGTGTGTGTGTGTGTGTGTGTGTCTTCCTGGCAGTTGCTGTGTTTACCCTCTGCATGTGGAATTCCAGAGCCCCCTCACACTCTCCTCTGTCCTGCATTTTTGTGGTCGACCAGTGTGACAGGGGAGAGTGTGGGAAAAACGGAAGCTTCAGGACCAAAAATGCACCGATGGAAACAATGAAAAATAAAGAGAGGGGAAAAGAAAGAATGACAGCGAAAAGTGAACTCGGTCCGGGAGAAAGGAGATGATTGTTTGCAGAGAATAGGGGGATAATAAGTTGCTTCCCTTTATTTCCAGCGCTCATTTTTGGGGCAACTCAATACCTCTGTTATTGAGGCACATCTGAAATGCATCCCACTGTAGACCTAAGCTCCTCCAACTTACAATAGAATCACTCTGCTGGGTGTATTCAAACAGTTCAAGGTTATCCAGCTCTCCAAAACACCTTCCTCTAGCCAGCTGTTCAACTGTAAAACTGTTGCTTGATACACATTTCCCAGCACTGGCCTCGCCTGAGTCTCCCATGAGTAATCCACCGCTGATGATCACTGACAGCCTTTAGTTCAATCTATTTATCAGAATCACATTTGGTGTCTGTACTTGTTTAGGAAAGGAAGTGGAGTGAAGTCAATGCAGCAAAATGATTTCCTCAGTTTGGAGACGAAATCCTACAACAGTGCTGTCCAATCCATTTCCTTCTGAATCTGCTGACTTGTGTCCAGCGATTGAACGGAGTGATTAGTCAGCATTCACTTTTAATTGAAGACTAAAAAATGCTGAGTAGACCGCGGCAACGATTCGCAATGCCTTTTTCATTTCCAAGCTCAACTAACATGCAATCGCACTTGCTTGAAGCGAATGTGCTTCATGTTGGTATCTACTCGGCAGGGCAGGGCTCTCTGGTCCATCAACATACCACAACTGCCACCTCAAGGGGCTGCGAGGACTCAAAGTGGTATGACTTCAGTGAAGGCTTTGAAAGGAGCAATTTGCAACACAAATAAATGAGCCTGTTTGGTATTTTGTTTGCAAGGTTTGGCTAGACGCAGCTGTAACTACGGAAACCCGGGCTGTCGTGTGGCATTACTAATAGGGTGACAATTACAGCGCCACCATTAATGTCAGCCCTGCTGCTGCTTTCGCTCCCTATTCATCAGCCACAACAGTAGTTATTTTCACAGGATACTGTATACACATAGAAGCTGCCAAAAGTGTGTTTATGGTTAAACTTTATCCCCTTTGGTCAACCTGAATAACATTAAGACATGCTTGTTACCCGAATGCATGAAAAAAAAACGGCACATCAGCCATGTTTACAGAAGGCCTCCATGCTCTCTATGAGTCGTGTGAAATATTCTTTTACTTTAGGTTTATATTCCATCCGTGCATAAACTGCAAGTTCAGTTCTTGTTCTCACCTGCAGTGTTTCTGGCTGCTGCCTGACTCTTGAAGTGACAGAGTGAGAGACTGTTGACAAAGAGAGTGATGTGAAAAACCCAGAGGTCAAGTTTCCCCCTCTCTTTCAATATGAAAGGGGTTGCTTCCTGTCGAGGTATGCCACGCTTAAAGTGGGCCAGTTCTATTTGTGGTTGTGTAATGGTGTGAAAGAACAACTGTGCAGTCCCTTACAAGGAGGCAGTGTGTACCCTCATTACCTTGTTAATGCTCCTTTGGCAAGCTGCTGTTACGGGGCGAGAGGTTAATGCCAGCTAAGCTTTATTTATTGTTCCCCCGAAAAAATGCTTAGCAGATTGAATGTATAAGGTTACAGACGTGCTCTATGCTTCACCGGTTCTTATAATGGTTTATTCTTTGAAAACACTGTATTTGCTGTCTGATTATTTTTTTAAAAGAAAGAAAAAAAAGCCGATATAGTTCCCTCTCTGTGGTCTCCAAACTCCTGTATCCCTGTGAGATGAATACACACTACTGTACTGACTATTCACCCAATATGTATACGCCTTCTGTGTCTATAGCCATTGCCCTCAGGTGCACATAGTCAGCAATCGCCACAACAATCCTGTGAAAATCACATCACCGAGGACAAGGAGCCGGAATTTGGCCCCTTCTTGTCACAATAGCTCATGAGAAGCACTCAGCAAACACTTCACCCCCACCAGCCTCCAATGGCTGCACACACACACACACACACACACACACACACACACACACACACACACACACACACACACACACACACACACACACACAGAGACTATTTGAAACTGACTCCACTCCTCTGGAGTTGCCACAAACAGTTTCCAGCTGTTATTTATTTATTTGGATATTGAGCTCTAAGTGGGACAGTACATTGGGATGAATCCATAGCTTTGACCTGGGCTGTGGAGATACACAGATACAGTTCGTCGTCGTATGTATAACAACTTGGGGAATGATCTTTTTGCTCATCACCGACACTTATCGTCTCTTTATTAACAGGCAGACGTCCGCAGAGAGTTCAGCCAGTGGAAGCTTGCCCAGCGGCCAGCATGTGGTCTACGAAGCCATCTGTGGTAGAACAGGTGGGTCTGATGCTGCAGTCCTACACACGCTTAGTACCGAGCTGTAACTTGGCCTGTTGGTGTTATGCCCTTTCTATGCCAGTGTCCGTGATTACGGCCAGGCATAGTGGACATTCCCCGTGGAGGACTGATAAACACCACTGGATATTTTTAGCCAGCTCCTGCCTGCGCACTGGTGTGTAGCATTATGTCAATGTAGTCTGCACACTATATTGTCATAATGATAAATAAAGTACAAACTTTAATTACAACCTTGTTGCAATAGTACAAGTGAGGTTTTATTGGCTATTATATCATAAGACTTGTGTCATAACCCTCTTTTAAGTTTATGACAGAAGCAGCCAGATCTGAATGTGCACAAACAAACTCTCCAGTGCTGTAATTTGCCATTTGATCATATTTCTTTTTTTTAAGAGTAGAGGTCAGATTACTGCAGAAAGATAAAGAGGCATAGCAGTGATGACATCTTTCTTTTGTAATGAGATCCAGTGATGGGAACAGTTTGAGCATTCCCATCTGTTGGTCATTGCTACGCAGTCGTAATCACTGTCTGTCCGCCAAACGTGGCGTCCAGTTGTACCCCAGAAATCACAGTGAGAGAATGAAAAATCGAGCTCAGTCTTTGCTAAGTGTATTATGAGTAATGCACTGCAATTGTGGTTGCATGCACTCACGTGTGCTCTGTCATCCTGCCCTATTTCCACAACTCTTTCCATCCCGAGCGAAGTGTTGAGCTTATTGCAGTAACAGTGATATTAAGCAGTTTGCGCTGATGCACACATCTGTTTGCCTGATCAAGAGCTTTTCTTTCCATAGACCCACTATACATTAGCATTAGCAAATCGTACCATTCATCACATAACGTGTGTGACCCAGAAATCAGCTTGTCGGAAAAACACAGTAGCTTTGCACCACCCAGAACCCCCCCCCCCCAAAAAAGAAATTCAGTGCCTGTGTCTGTGACCAGAACACTTCTTTTCGTTCTTCGTCTTCCCCCCCAAAACTATGGAGGCTGGCTTAAGTTAACAAACATCTTATAAACTCATCAATTACTGTAACTGGATCCGTTGGGAGAAGCTTCTGAATCTCATGAATGCATTTTTTCCGTCGTTCCGGGCTTAAAGGGTTGGGGAGATGCTTCGCTCTTAACTAAAAACAAACCCAGTACCGAAACCAGCTAGCAAGGCAGGTTAAACTGTGCTTTTTAGAATGGGACTGGGAGTTGAACAGAGACTCAGTGGGGTGTGTTGGGAGGAGGGGGGGGGGGTGTTATTGTGGAGCTTAGGAGTGCGTCAGGTCTTTCTGCCTGCCCAGTGTACCTTTGTAGCGAGATGACTGAGCTCCCCTGATTGACTCTGACAGGGAGTTAGAGCGGGTCCAAACGGAGAGCATTCTCTATGATCAGCTGTCAACCGCCATTAATCACACCCTCCCTTTATCTCTCTCTCTTGTGCGCTCTCTTAATCTCTTCCTCTCTTTGCTCATACAACTCTCCCTTTATCCTCTGAAAACTGTTCCTGCTCCCTCAACCCATTCCCCCTTTTTCCTTCCCCACTTCTTCTGTGTTCATTTTTGACATGAGATGAAGGGAGGGTTTTGATGAGGACCTATCATAGCTTACAAACCTTAGATCATATCGACCACATGTGTTTTACAATGCTTGCCTTGAAGTTCTCATGGCTCCACAGCTGGTGACTGGGGAGATTTATTGCTTTCAGTTTGAGAAGGAAATGAATGCTGCACTTGTGCCATTTTAATGGGAGTCTGATCATGTCAGGACGGATAGCGTAGGCCTCTCTCTATCAAAATACGACTGTGTGGTGCCCTGTTGAGAAAGGATTAGTTATTGGCCGTCATCCGCTTTTCATATGTGTTGTGTAAGTTGTTGGATGTTTGATTCGAAGCGATACTGTTGAATATTTATGGGAGGTAGCTGATTATACTGATTATACTGAGCCACTTGTTAGACCGACTGTTGACACCATTTCTTCCGTCATTTTTAGTTCCAAGCGTCGTCTGGAGAGGGACATGCTAGAGGCAGTGTTGTCCCTTTATCTTTTCTCTTGCCGAGCCGGAGGAAGCTGCTTCCAGCGGTCATGTCATCGGATTGGAAGTCAGGGAGATGTTTTCGTTTTCCAGTTAGTCAGGCCCCACGATGTAAAAGAGCACCAAAATAAACAGAGTGTGCAGAGAGGGAATGAAAGGAAATACTGTTTGGGAGCACAAACACGGCAGCTCTAACTGTACTTGGAATGCCCTTTTCTACTGGATGCCTGGCCCTGAGCCAGCAGATAGGATGAGTAGCTGAGAATGAAGTGACAATCAGACACCAGGCTAAGCCCTGAGGTGACAGAGCAGATCCGCTGGTGACCACCATGACCAAAAGTTTAAAAGATCAACAAAACATTCACCGGGAGGGTTCTAGTGCACTCTCTAGAAGTAAGACTCTTTCATCTTTGTTTGTGCTGTAGGGAAACCTTGTGCTGCCGTTCGATCTCTTTTTATTCATTTTACTTTCATCAATTGCTTCCCAAGGTCTTTCTGTGCACCGCAATCTGTTCCAGGGCCAGGAGGCTGGTCACAGATGACATGAAAGCGACCAGCGGCGCGTCCTGCCCCTCTGCTGGCCTGACAGGTGTCTCTGCATGTAACTACATCCTCACAGAGGTGTATTCTGGGAAAGGACAACAGCAACAGATGGACATATCCGAGACATCAAACAGGGTGCTCTTCATTTCTCCATGATACAGCCACGGACTTGCAAGAGGATAGTCTTCCAGGCCAGGAATGCCCAGCTTTCTATTATTTGCTCAGCTCAACATTAGTTGGCCTTTACAGCTCCTTCCCACCCTCCGCTCACCCCCCCCCCCCCCTTGGCTACTCTCACACATCCCAACAGTTGTCCGCCCTCATTCTCTCCATGCTACTGATACGGCAGAGAGATTTCACTGACAGATAGCCTTCAGCAGATGGTTCTTCAATGCCCCAGTGGCATTTCAACCTTTTCTTCTCTGCTCATGCAGTAGCATGCGCACCGCTAGCCATTCGTGGAGATTTTATCTTCCTAGAAGGTTATACAAACAGACAAGCATGCAGAGAAGCTTCTCTCACGAGAAGACTCTTGGTATTAGACGCTCCAACTCCAGGTCCTTGTTTGAAGACAAGTTGTTGCCAAATCATACACGATGGCCATTGCCTAAGGATGTCTTAAAGTATAGCATCCTCTGCTTGTTGGCTTAAAAGAAGGAGCTTCAATACGATTGGTTCCTGCCTTGTTTCCCGTTTACAAGGATGATGTAACAGTGTTACTGGGATGTTTGAGCTTCATATCAAGATTAGAAGACAGCTGGCTTGTGGTTATTCCTGTCAGCTGTTGAGATGTTGATGTTGTTTTCCTTAGGTGGACCAAATTTAATATTTTTTGTAGTCTAAATAAGTAAATTATTGTTATTGCATCAGTATTTATTTACTGTACGTTGTCCACCAAACGGCCTTTTTGGCCATTTCTGTAGCTCGAGGCATAAAAATGGTTGATGGTTATGCACAGCATTGCCTACAATGAAGGTCAATATTGCACTCACAGGCCGATACCTTTGTGGATATTCTGTTGCTTGTGACCGTTTAGCGAGTTAACTCAGGGTGTGTTAATAAAACATTTGTGTTGTATATCAAAAGATTCAGCACATGTTTGTGATGACCGTGTCAGCAACACTTGAATGTCATGCATGTTTTTGTCATATCAACTGATGATTATCATCGTCGTGATTTTGTACGGTCGTTTTCCATGCAGTACAACAGAACTGGTTTTAATACAATTGATAGTATTGTTTCTGTCGTGGTTGATGTTAAACGTAATGTTGTTGATTTACTACTACTTTTATAAGCCAGTGCACGACGTGTTACAAAACTCCAACGGTAGAATCAAAATCAATGTGTATACTCTGCTGTGGTGATACAACGTTGTTTACAGTCTGATCATTTAATCTGTTTGGTTGCTGATTGTTTACAACACACATGCATGGGATTGTAACATGTTTGGAATCATCGAGTCAGTCTGTATCAAACACCATTGAAATGAATAGATAACGTCAAAACATGCTGATCATGTCAGTAAATGTATTTGCTCACCACACATACTGCACACTGGAAGTTGTCGTTCTTTGATTCTTTTACTTGTGTCATCAAAAATGTACCCTATCAAAATAAAGTGCTCTAAAATACTAAACAAAAACAGTAAAACTCCAACAACAATGAAAGTAGAACAATTCTATCCAACTGTCCATGTTTAATTAAAAAAAGGTGTTTCCAAGAGTAATAGAAAAAACATTTACAGTTTGTGATCTAGTTAAGTGTTCACTTAGTGACATAGGTCATCTCATACAACAGCAAGGCTCCACTTAAAAACAAAAACGATCCCTGGAATCACCATCCTGTTGTATTACAGAGCGAAACATAAAACCATGGAAATATGACTTTGAATGAAAGGTTGGTTTCCAGCATGTTTTCTTTTTTTCTCTAAAGTAATTGTAATTTGACAGCATTTTAATCCTAAACAAACAGTGTAGGGAGCTGTGGCGTGCACAGCGTCAGTTTCCAGCTCGGACATCGGAAGGTGTCCTGTGCGTCAGAGCCGAGGGAATACGTTTGCTCTCAACAAACAATCACTTTGGTTTCACCCTCTTTGACGTATTCCTATTATGCTGAGTTCAGTCTGCATTCTCAGTCATTTTCTCGTTTTGACTGCAATTATTGTATGTCCTTAGGAATGCAGTGGTCATTGAAAAGCAATTATTGTTCTGTTCTTCCTGGGATGTAACGCTGAGGTACAGGCTGTTCAAAATGCTGGAATATAACATAAAAAAAGAAGAGAAACACTGATGTCAAAAGGCGATTGGTAAGGGAAGAGGTCTGATGGGTTTGAGAGTGTCGTTAGTGGAGTGGTGTTTGACAAGTCTTCTTGGTAAATGCTGCCAATGATTGTGAGCAGAGTGGTGGACTGCAGCTTTCGTTTTTCGTGAGAGAGAGAGAAAGAGAGAGAGAGAGCGAGAGAGGGAGCTCAGGAAAGGCTGAAGCAGGGGTTGGAGGTACTTTTGTGGGGCAAAGTGTACCGCGCCCCCTCAACCCCTCATACCCGCTCCTGAGTAGTGCTGGGAGCCGCCGCGTCTCACATCCCTAAAGCCCTGAAGTTTAGCTGCACTTGCAGGACTTAACAACCATGTTGGAGAGCTGCTCAACTTTAGGGGAGCGACCCACGTAGTAGAGGATGGTGAGGGGCTCCAGGTCCTGAGGAACGCAGCAGGGTGAGGCGGATGCTTCGGGGTTCAAGGTGTTGTACAGGCTCAGCAGCTATGGCAGAAAGAGAGCAGAAGGAGATAGGGATCAGCAATCACGCTTCCCAAATAGATCCGCAACTTTAACGCGTCGTGGCACTTTGTCTCACCGAGCTGTGGGTGGTGTCTGCGCTGCGTAGATAAGGACAGGGGCCGGAGCAGAAGTTAGCGTAGTACCCTTCAGGCTGATGGATCCACCTCCAGCCCAAATCCTGCCGGAAATTAATATATAGTGGTCGTACACAGCAGTTCTCCTCATAATTGCTGCAAAGAAGAGAGGACAGAGAGGATTATTATACTCTCTTCATTTCACAGATAATAAGCAATTTTAGCAGTAGTATCCATTTTTTCTCCCTATGGGCCCACAGCCAGAGATGAGAGTGAAGTTCAGGAATTCCACTCTTAGGTGTGCCCTTATTTTCCCTCTTGGAGTCAGCCCAGGTGTTTTTGGTGTTGCTTGTCAGCCTGACAGAGGAAATCCAGATCTGAGGAGACAGCGTGTAAGAGGAGGTGGCGTTTGCTAGTTCTGGGACGGATTCAGACTTGTATCGGATAATACCTCCGTCATGCTCGTCTAGGTGATTAACAAGCTTATTCTGTGTGTTCAGTGCCCATGTACTCTTCTTCACTGCCATCTTTTTGAGACGTGAAAGCTGATACCCCCACATATCAAATCTCAAAAACTGAAGTGCAGGTGCAGCCAGAGAAATTTTACATCAATAACAGTCCAAGACATTTTTCAGGGCAAGGAAATGTGCCTTACTTGAAGCAGTAATTGGTGTCAAGTGCCCGCTTACGCCTGCGGGAGGAGGATTGGACATCCAGCCGGTGGGGAGGGAGCATCATGAGGATGAGATGGGGGTAGAGCTGCTCCTTTTGTTTTTTCACACGGCTCAGATCGTCGTAGTCTGCTTCCATACCTGCAGGAGACAGTCACTTAGTCTGCAGGGTACCAAGAAAAACTGCAGATTTATTGAGAATTGTAAAGATGTCTTCAAGAGCCGACTTCAGTGGAACCACATCTTCACTCTAATCTGTGTAGTCAGCTGTAACCTTTACAGTAGGATACTGTAATATCCAGGAAGGGCTTCACTCATTTTTGGCTAACTTTGCGGCCTTCTCCTTATTCAACACTGGTCTCTAACTTCCTCCTTTCCTCCGTTCTCCCCCCTGGGCCTGCGTCTGCTCATCCAATCTGCCCCTGATAGCTAAAGCAGTGGATATCTCGGGAGAGATACTGCTGTTGGATTGGTACGCCCCTCTTTAATTCAAGCGTCTGAGCGCCGTCGCAGCACATTCCTTGTGGCCAAGCCAGTCGGGAGTGTTTCCCAGGGCCGAGGGCCCGGGGGCCCCGGTGCTAAGTGAGATACCAGATCGATTGTGTTCCCATGCTCTGTGTCTCTCTCCTTCATTTTAGAAAGGAAACCCATTCTCTTACCAACAAGTCCTCAATAGGTAATGCTGCTGGAGGAACATGTTGATGACTGGATGAAAAGGACCGTATTGTGGATGTTATTGTATTACAACCACAAACCAGATTCACGTTCGTCGTAGCCAACGCTGCACTAGACTAGAACATACCCTGCACAATAAGAGACTGAAGAAACGCCTCAGGTAGCTTTCATTTGGCAATAAATGCAATGAAACAAAAGGCCTATTGAGCAAATTAGAGCTTAATCTAAAATATTTATACTTTTATCAAATCCTCATTCAAGAACTTTGTCAGTTATCTGACAAACTTCTTGAATAAACTGGTCCTGAGACCCATTTATGCAAATCATTCTAAAACCAGCACTGCCTCAACAGCAATACTCAGAATGAAACACATTTTCATCAAACAGGAGATGCCTCTCTGGAACATCAGACAAATCAAATAAATCAAACAGACGTAAACTTGTTACCTCTGGACCAATAATAAAACTGGCAGAACATTTTTTCACTGTGAGAGATCAAAAGCAGAGTGGAATCCAGTCCAGATACCAACTTAACGACCACAGCCTGGCCATAGGACACTCGATTATGCTTGATAGCTTCACAATAGGTGAGATTGAGACTGAGAGACGCAGTCTCACCTTTGAACTTGACCTCGAGCACCTCATTGGCGTTCTCGATAATGTCACCATTTGGCCTGAACGTGTGGCAGGGACAGTGCACGCTGATCTCCAGGCCAAGATTGGTCTCTGAGGAGGGAACAAGAGCAGAGGGATTTAAGGAACTGACATTTTCCCCTCAGGCCGCTATCCTTCATTTTGAATGAGTCCGTGCTTTTTTGGCAGGATATGCATTGAGGTGTCCCACTCACGTCTGTACATCAGCCACTCTCTCACTGTCTCTGTAACATCAAAGGAGACCCACTCAGGAGTTCCCTTGGTCAGGACATTCTTGCCCCCAATGTAGCGCTGTTTGGCTTTGGGGTCGTCTTTCTGGAGGATCTGCGAGGAAAAGATGAAAATGTGACCCAGCTGCATAAACTCTCTTCCTTTCACACACACACACACACACACACACACACACACACACACACACACACACACACACACACACACACACACACACACACACACACACACACACACACACACACACACACACACACACACACACACACACACACACAGAACCAGAGCTGTCTGTCTGAGCCAGACTCTCCAGGATGCCTTGGGCCAAATGTCTACTCTTCATGGAAAAAGTGACTCCCTGTGTTGATATCCCCATTTTCAAGTTAATGCCTGCGTGTTACCCTCCTGCCAATGAGAACCTGGCTGTCCTTCACATCAGCAGTTCAAAGTTACACTTTAGCCGGGCTCCCTAGATGCAGTTTCAAGACGTTCAGAAAAACAGCATTGTTGCCAGGTATATCCGTGGGCATTCGTGTGTTATCATGTCGAGGCCCCAAATGTACAAACCTGCCGATGGAGGAAAATGCAACAGTGTGGTTCAGACATTCCTATCTCCATCAGCACTTCTCTCAACAACGGTGTTTATCTGTAGTGAGAAATGTGTGTGTTTGGGTGGTGAGCCCCACAGCAGTGCTTTGGATAACCAGGTTCCTGAACATTGTCAGCATCTAATCTGTCTTCCTGTGGGAACGAGGGGCCCTCTGCCAATCAAGTCCAGCCTGAAAAGTGTGGGGGCGAGCAAGCAGCTCCGTTTACTCCCCCGGTGGGTGACCCTGCCTCTATCGCCTCCTAGGCCCCTGGAAACGATCCGACGGCCTGACAGTCTGTATTCAGCGCTGGCCAGAGCCTTGCCTCAGAGGCGGTATGCAGTCCGGAGACGCTTGTCTCCCTGGCAGGAAATGTTGGAACCTGATCATTACTCCTAGTGTCTCACGGGAGATTAATGAGGAAACCGAACAAAACAAAAAAATCCATCCTTGCCACCCCACAGACATCTAACAGATGCTTGCTTTAACACAACAAATGTCTCATAAACACACAAATGCAGGTGCAGATCTAAAAACCCTGTTGAAAGCATAGCCCATTACTTGTTATAACAAGGATGGACAACTGCTATGAGATGGCTGTGCAAGCTCTTGAATTGGTCCTAACGTAGAATCCATTTGACTGTAAGCACATGGAAGAATGATCACATAAAAAGAGGAGAGAGGGAGTTGGACACCCTAATATAAATGTTTTCATCTTTCTCGCTGACCGACGCAGGCCATCTGAGAGCAATAGAGCACATAAACCCTGCACGCTGCTAACAGTGGAAATGAACGGTCAGTTCACACACCTGGTAGAGCTCAATCCTCTGCTCGTTTCTCTTGGCGCCGGCGTTGGGGATCCGCAGCGCTCGAAACTCGGCCCGGAACAAGTTGGAGGAGTTCTTCTCCATGGTGGAGACGTTGAAGCGGAATACCTTGGAGGTGATACCCTTAGGGCAGTAGGGGAGGTCATCTGCAGGTAAAGTGGAAATGATGACTTAACAACAGTGGCCTTTAAAAATAGATCAGACTGGAACTCTCATTGTTTCTTTTTTCAGAATCCTTTTAAACCCTTATCCATCTGTTACCTTAGAGTGGACATGTTATCAAAGCCTATTTTCCACTATTTTCCATACAGGAGTGGCCATGTTTACCTTCTGATTATTGATCAACTTTTTGCAGAGAATTCTCCTCTACAAGTTCATATAGTTTGCAGATAAAAAAAAAGCTGTTCTTTTTTTTAACCGTTTCTACTCTATTCCAGAGAGACGTGGGCCATTACCGCGAACCATCTGCTTATACTTTGTGCGGTCCGAGTTAGCAACAAGTTGAAGTCATGAAATGAAAACCAAATGTCCCATGTGGTGGTGGAGCCGGCTGCAGCGGGACGGCAGCGTGCTGCTCCTCCTCCAACCAGCTCTTGAGCCCAACAGGTGCTCCGAGGGCTCGGCCACAAGCCAAGTATTCCCTGGAGCTATGGGAACATGTGGACTCACATGCTGGAGCAGAACAATACCTGAGAAACCATCGAGGAGGTCGACTCCGGCATGATAGTAACGCCACTGAGTGCTTGACAAGCAATGACTTGCTGTATACATGGTGGAGGCATGTGATTGTACACTGGCCTTTAGCAGAATCAGCTAAATGAATGGCCACATTGTGATTCTATGTAAAAACTTCCTGTTGCATTGAAACCTTTCCCCTTTTTACATCCTAATACCATTGAACAGTTTATTATTTTAACAGGCCAAGCACATGTAGTTTTGAGCAAAACAAGCACAAAGCAAACTTTTTATGGGCTAAATGGAAACAGTCATTTACAGCCAAGCCGTTGCTAATTTATTACCACAAGCTTAAACTTTACTACCAAGCCTCAGATCTGCTGGTTGAAAGGGGCATTGCACCTTTAGCTGATTTGCACCTCAAGCTGTTTGGGGACAAATGGGAACTCAGAAGTTCAGTTGTTTCTGTGTCATGCAAAAGGAACTTGCACATCTCCAAGTATCTGTACTTCATTTGACCCATAATCCTATTTCAGTGTCCTCCCAGTCATTATCTGATATTTCCACAACGTTTTTTTCAACCTTCCCTATTTATAGGTGACCTTTTCAGCATTCATCCCCAGCCAGATATCTGTCCAGTGTTTCCACACAATCTATAAGGAGGAAACCTCAGTAGCCTTGTCCTCCCCTCACTCATTGTTCCGTCCCCCCCACCCATCTGACTGCCCCCCCCCCCCCCCCCCCCTCCAACAGAAGGTGGAAAGCCCCACTTTGAGGGGAGATTTAAAATTCTAATCAAGTCTTTGGTTTCCTTTTGGATGACCTCATTTTTCCTATTGCAATGGTTTTAGGTGGATTTCACATTATGGCTTATTTTTGCCAAGGGTCTGAAAGGTAATTTGTTCCATGTTGGTAAGTGGAGGGGGTTGCTTGCATAATTAACTGAAATACATTCAGCAATTTTCTGGCCCCCACCATTTTCAGATGATAGCTTTTAAGAGTGCCAGGCTGCTGGCATAAGGTTGACCTGCAAACTATTTTTAACAGAATAAGCTTCATTGAGGTCTTGTTTCTTGTCACTCAGAAATTATTGAAAAAAAGATTTTTAGATTCAAACAAAGTAGATATATTGTTGTACATTGTCTGATTTAAATTACACACTGTTCTTAGATCAGATTCTAATAAGAGAATTTGGATTCACTGCAAACCATTCTCATTAACACGTTTGCTTTATGGTCACATATAAAAGCCTGGATAACAACAAGATGCCCAGTTGATCTCATTTTTGTGTTATTAAGAGCTTAGATGGGCTCTTAATGAGGGATTTAGGGGGGGAAGTTATTCAGGAAGTCCTGGGGACAGACTCCGTTGTAAAGCTTTGCATAGAGTGCCTCGCCCAGACGCTATCGACCACACCTCTCACCCTGAGTGTCTGGGATCCTCTCCTCTGAGGAAAAAGATGAAATATAAACTCAGGCATCACCTCTGTTTGCCCTTTTGCCCGCAGGATTGTCCGTGATGTCAGTCTCTCCACAGCTTTGTGGAGGTCAACAAAGGAAATAGGAAGCATAAGGCAGCAGGTGCTGGCCAGCTGCTGAGGTGGCTATAGGTCTCATAGAGGACAATGGCTTTGGAAATGTAGTAATTTGAGTGCTATATTACTTACAATCAGTATCTGAAATAACAATTTCTTTGCAATATGCTTCTGTGGTTTGATTTTCACATGGAGATTTACACAATTGATATTTAGTTTTAATAATACAGATTTAAAATGCTGTTTTTGTATCAGAGGAGACTCTCGCATGCTTCAATACTCTGGCAGGCCACTACAGCAGATGAGATAATGTGACGCAGCTCTGTTCTGAAGTTGAAAAACAACTTTTTTCCCACTTGATTAAGGATGAGGAAGCAAAAAAAGGCGTGGGAGTTGGGGGAGGAGAGATGGTGTTTCTTTGGGAATAGGCCAAAGACCTCTGTCTCTGTTTGCTTAGATGACATCATCCTTCTACTATCCCATATATCAGATACCCTGCTGTCCTCAGCGTTAATCCTCATTTTTTACTGACCCAACACTGAGTCAACAGTTGGCTTAAAATCTCACTGAAGCTGCATGTTTCAGTCAGTGAGCAAGGCTTTCTAATTTAAGAGGCAGTGGATTCTAAGAATGTTATTGTGCCAAAGGTCATCATTCAGTTCAGTTCAGTTTCTACCTAATTTCTTCAGCAGTATTTGATTAATGACGATATATAATGTGCCACATTAGCTTTCTGATGCACCAGAAAAGGACGACCTATTGCTGCCCAGTCTCAGTTATGCTTCATCTAGCCATAAATGACAAATGCCTTGATTTGGTAGTGGCTAAGAAAAGTGACACATTAAAGTATGACAGAAAAGTTTCTGTTTAACTTTTTAACAAGGCAAAACTTGACTACATTCCCAAACGCTCCCACCTTTCCAAAAAACGGTGAATGTAAAACTCATTATATTCAGCAGGAATGAAAATGAACTAGACTGCAAAATGACCAAGGTGACAGATATTATGTTCATATGTACGGAAACATGCCCCGCTCTCTTTAAAATGACAGAATGGAAAGGGAGAGTGCTAATTAATGTATGATGGCACGTTCGGTTAATTTCCTAACATACTGCTTGGATAAGCTGTTTAGTGCAGAAAGTGTTGCCGGTATAAGTAATGTTCACGTCTTGTGTTATCACCTATGGCCTACAGTATGAGACCAGCGTGACGTGTCCTGGGCACCTGGCCATCACTGATCCCACTCCTTAGACCTGTGTTTGTTTTGGGAGCTCTGGCTACCTCTGACCAGAGGATAAACCCCGAGCTGTGTATTTTGAGTGTCAGAAGCACTCTGTGGGACCTGTGAAATGGATTTGATTCAGGAAGTATGCTGGAACCAGCAGAGGCTCTGCTTAGTGTCACAGCACAGCATAAACACCTGTTGATTTCACAATGGTCACACCATGCACTAACTGGCCTCTGACCGTGAAAATGCACAAATCTAACTCTTCCTCTATAAAACGGACTTACTCTGGAGGATCTGCTGCTCAGTGAGCTTCTGTTACTGTTTTTTGGAACAATCAATGGACCATAGCTTATACAGGAAATACCAATATGGATGAACAAGGGAATTAGATCATCACAGAGAGCTACTCGGCTCCTTGCTACTGGAGAGACATAGTGGGGAAATAGAAGTGAGAGAGTGCACACACACTGGATGAAAAATATTGGGAAACTCATGGCCAGAAAATGGAAATGAGGTATTGGAGTTGGCAATAAATACTCGACCTAACTGCCTGAGAATTTTCCCTGCTTAGGAATGTGTCAGACTTAGGCTGGAGTTCCCATGGCTTTGGTGTGAGGTATGTATGAGGAATGGTGCTCATTCCAATTAGACTGTTTACTTTGCCCTCTCCGTTGCGCGCCGCTCCGCTGCTCACAGGCGCGTCTGTGCGTAAAGGCTGCAGTGGACTTAACGCCAGCTGGAAAAAATGGACCCCTGTTTTTGATATTGTTACCTCACATATCATTTTTAATTGTATTGAGGCCAGATACAAGTTTGTAGTCTTGTGAATGTATAGATTTGCACAATTGAGTTTACAAAGGCATTTGGATTTCGTTTGGGCATCTAATGTTGCAACATTGCGCTGACAAAACAAAACATCGTGCCAATCACAAATAATAACTCCACTATATGTGTGATAATCACTCCCACTTCAGCACAGCATATTTGTAGTTTTTGGATGAGTATGAGGAGTTGCGAAAAAGACCTGAATAATCATGAGCAAAAACAATCAACTTACTGTTTTCTGGCGGACCATTGATCATGTTGAACTTGTAAATCTCTTTGGCATAGTACTCAGTCTCCGTGTTATCCTGTCCACAACTCTGATGCCGGTCTCTTCCCAGCTCTTCGATGAGCTCCTTGGTGCTGTTATAAAGGGCCAGAACCTGATACGGTACTTGACTTGGACCTGTTGTTTGAGGCGGACTGGTCAGCCGGAGTTTACTGAGAATCTGTCCCCGGACCGCCTCTACTCTCTTTTTCTTGATATGGTCGATGTCCACAGTGGTGCACGTGGAGAGCGACAGAGTCATTGTCACACAATTTAAAAGGAGGAAAAACAGAAGTGCATTTCCCAGATTCATATTTCACTATGTGTTCACTCACAACCGAGGCTTGTCAAGTAAAAGAAGAAGAAAAAGCTCCGATTTGAATAGAATCCCTTTCTCTTTTCATTCAGGTCGTTAGTGAGTCTTGTTCCAGGAGGAATCCCATTTTCTCAAGTGCTATGTCATCTTTGCAAAATGAGCATTTGCATGGGAGCAAATCCGTGCCATTTTGGAAAAAACTCTCAACTCTTCAATAAGACTCGTTATTCTACTCTTCATTACCCCTTATCTCATGCAAGCACCTCTTATTATCTTCGTGAGTTTATAGTGCGCCGATCTCTGCACCGCAGTTCAGTTTCTCCAATGCATCGGGCTCTTTCCATCCACTTGTGCATACGGAGTCAGCGCGTCTCTCTGCTCCTTCGCTGCAGTCCGGCCTCAAACACACTCTCCACTCTCCACTCTCACTCATACTTTATAGTCACAAGCTGTGACGTTTTCGAGGGAGGGGCAGCAAGCTTTAAGCCTTACGTTCGGACAATGAGATCCGTCCTATTCTGAAATGTGTTTAATTCGACTGTTCACAATATTGTTGTGCTGTCAAACTAAATAAAATGTGCGTAATATTAGGCAGAATGCGATTTCGCAAGAGCGGCTCTCGACTAAAGAAGCAAAGTCACTGGACCGATTTGTTTATGGAATATTTTTGTTTTTGTCTTCTCTACGTGACTTGTGGTTTTTTTTTATGTATAAAAGTGAAGTTAAGTAATGTGATACTCATTAAGTGCCATCAATGACGGTCTGTGGGTCGTTTACTTTTATAAGTCCTTGTAAAATATTGACCTCATCCAAAGTAAAGTTTTAGAGGAAAATTAAATGCAGATGGAAGGCCAAAGTTGACAAAGGACACTGAAGGTGCAGGAGCTCAGCCAGCTGCTGTGAACCACTGGATGCTGCTACTGTTCAGTTTCTCCCCAGCAACATAAAACATGCATAACAGCGACATCTAACGGACGCAGGGGGTCACTTCAGGTCCCATATGCAACTGAAGTGTTGTGGATATTGACCCTTCTTATCAGTCTTTGATATGGACTGTGCAGGCCTGAATTAGATGAGATCATGTGACGGGGCTCTACTTGATTGAGTTTGAGGATGAAGAACATGTTAAAGGGCGTGTGAGTTGTGGGAATGATGATGTTTGTTTGGTAAAAAGGCAAACTAAGGCTCTGATTGTTTATATGACATAATGTTTCCTCTATCCCTCCCTCATGTTTTTACTGGCCCAACCCAACACTGACTTAATGATCGGTCCGACCATTCACTCAAACTGCATTCCTCTGTGTGCAAGGCACGAGCTTTCTAATTTTAGGAAATGGGTCATTCTTAAATCAAATGTTAACATGCAGAGGGTCATCTTTCGGTTCACACATCCCTGTCTTTACTTTATTTTGTCATTGTATTTTGCATTTATAATCATCCTATGATCATCTCACTCAGAAGCAGCATTAAGCAGTACATTAGCGATTAATACTGTCTATGTCTGTGTATCGTAGCTTTTTATTTGTTTGTTCTTCACTTCACTGATTAACTGGGAAACGCGAACTGTCCTTCAGATTGGCGTTACCATGGAGAGCGTTGCCATGTGACACTTCTTGATAAACAGGAAGACGCAGGCAGCAATAAGCAGCGCGAGGAGGAGAGAAATGGATGACAACTTTCAGCTCGGAGATGTTGGGTCGGGAAAAAATGTAAGTGACTCGTTGGAATGGCAGGAAATGCAGTAAAGGACAACTTTAAGTGTTGAGAGCATTACGTAGCGGTGCAGCGAGGCTAATTATTGTAGCTAACGGTACTAGTGTTAACGTTAGCTACCAAGCTAATATAAACCTCAGTGCTAGACAGTGAATGAAAGCTGTTACCAGCAATGAGACATTATCCTACCATTTACCGCAGCAGGAAGGTTCGTCTGTGAGTATAACGTTGTAGCTAGCTAACGTTAGCTGAGTGGTTAGCACTGCTGGCTAGCTGCATGCACACACAGCTCAATGTTTTGAAAGTGTTTTGCAGTTCACCTTTAACTTAGCTTGTGTGGGTTTCATACTTCACTCCTAGACCTTACCTGGTATAAACATCTGAGTTTACAGCACTTGAGAAAACGTGTTTCTGCAAATAGCTGTGGTGTTTCTGCTTGTGTGCATGCTCTCAATTTCTGAAAAATAGTTTTCTATATATTTGACATGATAATAATGCAGCACCCTACTTTGGATTTGCAATGATGGTCCGTCTGCAGAGTTCCTCAAAGAAAATCATACAAATAGTGTTCAGATGTTGAGTAATGCATTATTCAAAAAGAACATTGTCATTGCCACATCCAGCACAGCGTGACTTCACAGAATTGGAAGTTGTACAAAATGACGAAGCAAAAGCCAACTAAGCTCCAAACTCGATTGGTTTATGAAAGTGGAATAATCTGATCTGCTTTATTTTGAAGTTCATCCAGACAACATGTGGTGGGCTCATTAGATGACTGGCACAGTTAAAACAAAGCGAAACCACAAAGTCTTTGGTAATCATTGGGAGTGCCAGCTTCTGGCTTTATGATATCAATTTCAAATTTTCAAACTATATGCACATTTCCCAGGTTCCAAAGTCTGGACGAAGAGCTCGCCTTGCAACAGACCAATCGTCTTTTGAAGATGCTCGCCCCGTTCGGAAGTCCTCCACATCTGCTTCTATGGGAGACGTATGTAAACATGTGATAACAGATACTTTGATTGAGTTGCATGTTTATAACTTCACAATAATCTTCAACGGTATTGATTTTGGTTTTGTCTCATACATGAATCACAGGAGGACGACGAGGTAGGGAGCATGAAAAAAAAAAAACCGGTGACTTTGCATGGCTTCTGCTGCTAATGCTCCAGACATCAACTTTATATCATTCACAATCGTCTTAGCTTCACAAACGCTGGTCCTTTAACGGTAGTTGCCATGGTTGTTTGCTTTAGTTCAGCTGCTTGGGTACGACATCCAGGTGGGTTGACATTCACCATCTCTTATATTACAGCACCCTTGGTAACACCAGCTTGACACACAACTTTTTAATTGAGTCCTCATTTATTTGAGTTGACATTTTCCCTGCTTCCTATATTCATATTCAGTCACTGCTCTAAAACTGTAGCTGCTCTTCATTTATTCTCCTGTGTGTGTTCGGATCTGACGTACTCGCATGAGATGTTTTTTGATGTGTACGAGCTCTGAAACCCTTTTAAACTTTAGAGCACAATGCTTTGCAATTGCTCTCTCGTAAACTGTCTCATTGAAAAAGAAGCCGATGACATCACTAAAATCCACATGACTCGACCAACAATTTTCACAAATCCTCTCCTTATACTGCCTACTAGTCTCAGCAGACACGTTGTCATAAAGCTTTCTCAGCGATGTCCGCCTCTTAAAACATGTTGGAATTAATGTTGCCAGATTTAGACTGAATATAGAGCAAACATATATATGAGATAAAGCAAATCAGAAGTGACAGTTGAACTCTATAAAACAATTTCACTCCACTGTCGTTGGCATTCATGGAATTAGGGACTCTTGGATTTGGCAAACAGTAAAACCAGCCAACATTCCCAAAGCAAAACATTCCAGCGATGCTTTCTCTTTAGGCTAATCTTCCCAAATTAGGCCAATTTCCCGAATGTATGAACCGGTATTCTCGTGCCCTTTCTGACCTGCTGTGCACATGCAATGCATTTTTCCAGAGTGTCGTGCGACTGGATGGATTATTTGGAGTCTTCGTTCATCGACCCTGGCCTCTTCTGCCTAAAATACCCAACTGATTGGTCACATTCCTGACATCGTTCTAAACAAAGACTCATCTGCTTTTATTGGCTCCTCGGGTTTGGTCCCTTGCCCTAGAGACCATCGGAGAATCCTAAATTAGAAACTACGAGGGCTAAGCTAATTGCCGTCACAGCTATAACTATTTTACTACGACTGTGAGGTTCATATTTGGTCATGAAGAATGCGAGGCACGGATTTCTTTAGTTTCTCATGACACTTATGGTCCTCTCCATTTTTTTTGTAGAGTGAAATAACTGTCACAGGATGTATTTATTGCACCCAAAGACACTTGACCCTATACTATCTTGTCTTCCATGAGAATCGTTCATTTTAAGAAATACCAAACATTGAACATCGGACTGATTTCACATCACATGAAGCGATCTTTTCAATGTTGCTTAAAATGTCTCAATTGTCATTATTATAATCCCCTTTGTTCTTAATAAAGAGACAGTTACTAATTGCACAAAGTTGAGGGAGCTTGTTCAGCCTCGGCTCTCTGGATTGATGGTGATATACAGCAGAGCAGAGTAGCTCCCCCTCCCTCCGCCCCGCTTAATGGTGACATTCAGATTTATAAATGGCTTTGGTGAAGGAACCAGCCATGAAAGATTATTTCCTCTTTCATCATAAACGAAAGAAATTCTTCACGAGCACTTTGTCCTCTGCAGACCCAATTTAGTAATGAGAAATGTTGTGCCTTTTTTTTTTTTTTCTTCTTTTTTTCCCTAATTCATTTGTCTAGTGCCCACCCTCTTGTGCTCTGAGGAATTCATTCATTCAAGTGCTGGTCTCAGGGTCCCGGTCTCAGGATCGACATGCGTACTGCGTTTTACTATTCTCAGAATCAAAGAATGAGAGGGAGAGGGTCATTTCTTTCCTGTTGATCTATTTTAGGGTCAGACTTACAGGCCCGGCCAGTTCCCACACTCTGCTCCATATGTGCTGGAAATGGATGGTGTTGAAAAAACTACAATAATAAACAAAACAATGGAGTGCATATAGATGACTGTGCTGCACATGCCAGGCATGCGTTTACCGTAAAGGTAGCTTGCAACTTAGAGGTGAACCTTGGTTTAAATGATCCCCACACCTTACGTAAGACAATTAAACTTGCATTTTATTGTCTTTTTACATTTATGCTAAGTTAAATTGTTTGCTTTTTGTGTTGTTGTAGACTAGAGGGCCACCAAACTAATTTTGCACTTACACAATATGGCCTATTCACCACGATACCAAACAAATATTGATGTAACACACAAGCCCTATAATTAAGACAACTCTTAAAGCTCAAACTTACACAAAGATGACATTTGTGTGGTCTATCTTCCAAGAATAAAGCCTAATAACAGTTAGATTGTTGCCATATATGATTTATTTATAATCCGTGTGAGTGAGTAAACATTCAATGAAGCTGTTTGCACATGTTTTCAGGGTCCTCCTCCTAAACCGGCCCGGCGGCAGGGTGGCTGGGCAGAAGAAAGCTCTGCTTCCGGTTCTGCCAAGTAAGTATGTTCAACTTTCCCTCCTTCTCCTGCGGCTACACTGAAGGCGGAGAGAGACGGCGAGCCTGGGTTATGTGTTATTAATGAACTCTCATGCTGTTGAATGAGCTTATTTATCAGTGCATATTTGGCACTCGGGCTGTGAATCAACAAGGTTAGGGGGGAAGCCTGTCTGAGCAGGCAACTCTCCATTCGTCTTCATCTGTGAGCAAGGCGGTAATTGACATGGTTAATGCATCAGCCACAGGAGGGCACTGTTAGTCAGCAAGCCACTTCATCACAGGGGTTCAAGGCACTTAATCAACCCTTACCACTGCAGTCTGCTCTTTACAGAGGGAGCACAACATGGAGAATCTGTGAAATATCTGGAACAGATGGAAGGTGTTTGCCAAAAGCACTGTCCACAACTAACACATCTAAATACTGTTCACCACTTGAGCATAAAGACCTTTTTATTGTAGTGTGTTACTACCTCTCTGGTTCTTTTTCTCCCACCTGCCACTGTGCATTTTTACTCTGTCTCAGTGGAGGTGAGCGCATAAGAGATGCATCGAGGTGAACAGGCTTGAGTCAAATTGTGCTTATTTGCGTCGTTTACTGCACCGTTAGTGCGAGCAGGGAAAACTCTGTCGATATTTATTTTTCTCACAGAAGGTCAGCGTGTCGCTTCTCTGCTTTTACGTAACCCGGCTGGATTCGCAGTCTCGAAGCGATTGAAATACAGGAGGTGTAAAAGGGGTTTGCGCGCGCATTGATCCTCTCTGAAACAAAGTAAGTAATGGTCCCCCCTGGAACCGGCAAGGACTTTTCCCTTCAATGTCACCCCTCATGCTCAATCACCGCCGCCCTCCTCCCACTAATCCCAGCGCAGAAATCCCGGGATTTGTCGATCTATCACTTCTAATTGACACTAAATGATCTGTCAGTTTATTGATGAACCTTTGAAACCAGGTTGTCACAATATATTTTATCCCTAACAACTTTTTCCAGACAGTTTTACCATGTCTATCGCTTTGCCTTACATGAGTCTTAATCAAGGGGCCTGTAATGTGTCTTAAGTGTCGCCACCACCCCCCCAGACAGGACACAGTCCAAGGGCAGGCAGGTAGGCTCCCTCAGCTCCTCTCTGCCCCGTCTGGTTGGGCTCTAGTACCTCCAAGGCTGTTGCTCGACAGTCAGACTGCATTTCTTTTAGCTGACAATTAGCTAATGGTGTTTTATTCAACCTATTCTAGTTATTCTTTCCTTTTTATTTTAAAAAAAATAAATGATTTTCAGATACAATTAACAAATGCATCCTAACTGAAGCGTCTGTATAGCGTCGAGGGGACATTATACTCATCTGTTTGTTTTTTTGTGCAAGTGTTATTTTTTTTGAGCTGATGAGTTTGTTTGCCTGAATTGAAATGCTGTCTGCTCTGATTGTCAAGTCGGTTTTATTTATCCAACCCAAAGTCCCAAATCAAATTATCCTTTTTTCAAAAACCCGTTTAATAGAAGAAAAGAAAGTTACTTCCAGAACACAGAGGGATCCCTCTTGTGTTTAACTGAACGTAGCGAGTGTACAGGTGCTAGTTTTCATGTTGACGCTTTTATTTACCTTTCGTTGTTGTTCACAGGGGGTCTACCTTTGTAGTCTCTACTGCTTCATTGTTTGAGGAGTCACTGTACACTGACATCAGTGTGCAGTGATTTTAATCCCAACATTATGATACGCACATCTTTCATTGTTATTATTATTATTATCTTTCATTGTTTTTTTGACGCACATTTAACAGTATGAATTTATCGAATTACAGTTAATACTGCAAAAAAAAATCAAGATTGCAGATCAAGTTGATTTGAAAGGATGAAAATGACAGCAAGGCTGTTGTGGATGTATTGTTTTTACCAGTAGGGGGCACTACTCGACCAGGAGAACGAGTAGAAGCATTTTGCATCAGGAAAATAGATTAAAACCTCCTATACACATTTTTAGGCTACTCATAAAAATACATGAAAGCGTATCTGCGCTGATTCCTTTCTTATGTTATATGATGATTGAGAAGGTTGAAACACTTCTTAGGTAACTGTAAAGTTGTGTTCCCTTTATGTCTGCTGTCACTGCTGCCTTTCTTAAAACAGATTGTGAACGCTAAAAATACTATGTTGAGGCAGAGAAGCGTCAAAACACAGTGTTTTGGTGTCTGGCATGCTCTGTTCAAGCTGAGCTGTGTAAATGGAGAGAAGTCTGAAATAGCAGGAGACGAGGCTGAGACAACAGAGAGGAGAAGACACAACTAGTGTAGACCCCACTGTGTCTGGTAGAGCAGGATCACAACCATTAGATACAGATAGATAGGATGTATCCATCAGAAATATATATATATATATATATATATATATATATATATATATATATATATATATATATATATATATATATATGAGAGAGACATCTTTGAGTGTTGTGCTTACCATTCATTTGAATGTAGGGAAAATGTAATCTAACAAGTGTGTTTTTTTTTTTAATGATTGCACATTTTTCTGCTGTTCTACAGATCTTCAAGAAGACCTGCAGCTGAAGACCTGGAAGAGTAAGTTCACTCAGCCACCACATCCATATTTTATTGTACTCCTGCAGTTGTTTATTGAATTTACTGCCAGTTCCGTGTGTGTGTGTGTGTGTGTGTGTGTGTGTGTGTGTGTGTGTGTGTGTGTGTGTGTGTGTGTGTGTGTGTGTGTGTGTGTGTGTGTGTGTGTGTGTGTGTGTGTGTGTGTGTGGATGACAATAGGTCAGTTTAAAATGTGTGTTCCCTTTGCAGTAAAATGGAAACAGCGCTGTGATTTCAGATTGTCCTTGGTTGCAACTAATCCTTGCCTTCCAAGAACAATCACTTAACATGATTAAAAAAATAGCGTGACTGAGTTGTCATCACTTTTATTGCTGTGAGGAGGCAAGTTTTCCCGTTATTCTATTTCCCCCCCCTCACCCACCTTCACATCATTCTGTGACTGGAATAGACATCACGAGGAGAGGCAGGTAGAGGACGAAGTCGTCGATGTTTGACTCGTCGTAGCGGTGTGAGCCCGGTGCCTGACTGGCTGTAGTGAGACAGAGGCTTTGTGTGTAAAGTTATTAGAAACATCCCTTGTGTTGTGCTTCTGTCACAGCTGCCTTGTCTCAGTGACACTGGTTCAGCTCCAGCTGTTTTGTTTTTTTTGTTTTAAATCCTAGAGGTGATCTTGTCTAAGGCTGGCAGGCAGCACAGCACAGCAACGTCTCATAAGCACATTCAGTCTCGTTTGACAGAGACGACTGTTCAGAAGTCCAGTCACACTGTAGCACACCGAGCAAGTGTCCTGAGTACCATGAGAGCAAGACGAGACAAAAAAAACAAGCCCATCATCAAAGAAAAGTAACCCAGGAGCCAACTCACTGTGATGACCTCACCATGAAATAGTTCGTACTCTCACACTCACCTGTTTCTACAGCCGCCGCCTGCGACCACAGACTCCCCAGGGATCAGATGATGAAGGAGGTAAGAGCACCCTCACTGTCCCCCGCTCTGTGTCTCTCTCCTCGCGGGCAAAGAGGAGCCCTCCGGTGCCTCCCTGGCACATTCATCCTCTAGCAAGTAGAGCAGATAAGCAGCCAGTCAGATCATCGCTTTTTCACTGATGCTCACAGCATCGTTCTCCTTGAATGCAGCATGGATTCATATGTTTAAACTCGGCCTCTGTGTTCATCCTTTTGACCAGTGTGTGAACACACACACACACACACACATGCACACAAAGTGCCAGGTTGAATACAGATCTAGCGGTAACTAAGTCACCTGAGGGCCCAACTCTGCGCAGCACAAACAATGTCAGAACTGAGGGGGAAATCCAGCTAAACTCTGCCGAGAATAATTGTTCTATTTTGTGGCACAAGGCAGCTGGGTGAATGGGATCAAATTGCCTTGGTAAAGATAGGTTAGCACCATGAAATGCTGAGTTGACAATGCTGAAGGACACGTCAGTATCTCTGGTGGCTTTGAATAATGCCATTCATGAAAAAATAAACAAACGCTATGTTGTTTTAAACCCTATGAATCTACAGTCGACTACAGATTATAACTCTGTCCATCATGTTTCTAAATTCAGAGTTTCAATACAGAATAATAATAATAATTAAAAATAATAATTAGAATAAAAATAGTCAAATGTCATTTTAGCGTTTTATTCAAATATTTAACTTGTGCATTAAAGAGTTGGTCAAATTATTAAAATATGGTGGTGTAGTAAACTAATATGGATTATCGATCAGCTCTAAAGTAAATTGTTGTTCACTACGATGTTATATTTGTTTTATGCATTTCAGAGTCTTACTTGGAAGTCAAGAATATAATTGTATTTTAAAACTCTCAAATGAAATTCAAATGTCTCGATAAATCACGGTGAGTGGCACACATTCACTGCAGGTTTTGAGGTACTGTAAACATTTCACAGTACTCTACATATCTACGTTTTACACACACATATTTGTCTGTCACTGTCGAGTATGCGCCGGCTCAAACGGTTAATTGAAGAGTCCAGAGGTTTGGTTCTGTTGCAGTTAAGGCCGCCGGAAAGATTATTACTCTGTGGAGGGAGACCTCTTAATACAGAGCCGGGGGCCGGGGCATTGGAAATTACAGTGCTGAGGGTTAGTGAGATAGCCCCTGCGATCTTGATTATGTCCCCTATACCCTTATCCCTTATGTCCACTGGCTACAAGGAGAGGGAGAGAGAGAGAGAGAGAGAGAGAGAGAGAGAGAGAGAGAGAATGATGCCGGGAGTCTGTCTACATTCACAGCAAATTATCCCCTTTTGATATTTACATGCTTCAGCGAGAAAGCTGGACGCGACCGTAATAAGGGTATACGCGTGGCCTGCTCGCTGCCAGACAAAAGCCACCTTGATGCATGTCCAGCCGAGGGAAGGAAGCGAGTGTAAGTAACGTGCCGTGTCGAGGAGAGACTGCTCCTCCTGATGGAGACGCCCTCTGAGTCAGAAGAGAAACACACGGCTTGTTTGCGGCTGCTTTGATGCCCCGCTTGACCTCCAGTAATGGGTTGAATTTGAAGCTCATTTAAAAATGTTGTTTCTTCTTTCACTTAATAATGGACTTTGCATATAGACAACATACGCCTCCGTGCTTCACGTTGAACTCTCATGGAGTGTGGTAATAGTGCATTACTGGCTGAAATGAAAAGGCGCGGGTGTGGACGGACAGACAACCCAGGAAGCTGTTTGCAAAGAGCCGGACGGGCAAGGCTTTTTGATGTCATTGCACTAAGACCATTCAATTTGATTGGGGGTCCAGGGGGGACGGATTCTGCTGAACGCTGTGCTTTGTAAATGAGAGGACAAAGTGTCACCGGGGCCTCATGAATATGAAATACCCGTGCCCGCATTTATTTGGATATCAGAAACACAGATGAATCTTGTCAGCGGCTAAACGAGCTTGGCATTTTTAATTTGGTTTAATTAAAAAAGAGAAAGAAATAAGTTATCAACAGAGGGTGAGCTTCTTTTTTTTTTTTTTTAATCGACCTGAAAGTTGATTGGTTAGGTTTTGTAGAGTTAAAAAGAAAAGAAAAGAAAGTATTTTAAAGTCTCCACAACTTTTATAGAGAACTGAAATGTAGTTTTCCATCAAAGATCGATGTTTCTTCAACTCCGGTTTATTTTCCGGAGTTATTTTGAGGGAATGACACAGATGCCAAGATATTTCCTCACATCAGATGCACCCGTCCATCTCCTCACCTCTATTTAGCTCCTCTATTGACTTTCCCCTCAGGGCGCAGTACTGTGGTTAGAGATTACTGACAACCCTCTCCGTGCAGTCCAGCTCTCTCTCTCTCTCTCGTTTCCTCTCAGCATCTGTCTGTTGTCCTCTCTCTCTTTCGTCCGGTCTCGATCTGTGTTTCTCTCTCACTGTCAACACTCGGCTGTCGGAGCTAATAAGGATGCGCCGCCCCCGAAAGTATTGCTCAGGAAATCCACATCGCATCCAAAGTTAACACGTTTTCTATCAGGGCTAGATGAGGAGCCGGTAAGGTCTGTACTACACAACAATGTATACTGCTGACACGATCGACAGTTTCTCCTCATTGATTGTTGTGTACATTCTCCTGCAGCTATATAGTTTCCTTGATATGATAAATATCATCACTCAATAATGCACTTAATGGAATAATGAGTCTTTGAACACATTTCAATCATTCTATTCATGAATTATTGATAATTCAGCTTAATTGCATCCAATCTTTCTATAACCTTAATGATGCTTTTTATTTATTTTTTTATTTTTTTTTATTTCCCTGCTCCAACAAATGTCCATCTGAAAAAATGCGGTGAAAGTTTCCCCCTGTCCTTCTTGGGAGCGCAGCCATCCTCTGTCCTGTTGCGTTTTGCCAATTAAAGTGGGTTCCCACTGTTTGAGCAGCGGGTTGGCGGCTCCTGGCACTGCAGCTCCTGCCAGGCCGCACTGTGACTTCCGACCCCACACAGATGGGCCTGCGAGCAAATACTCTTGCACGTGGCTGGATGCCGCCCCAGTCGGAGTGGCAGAGTGGACGTGGAGGTCGGCCCACCGGCCACCGCGGGTCCTCGGGGTGGGCGGCGCTGACAGGGCCCAAATGCTAAGGTAGCAGGGGGTGCTTTCTGGGGAGCCCCTGGCTAGCGCCCCTCTCACAGCACGAAGAGCTGCCGCCTCGCCTCCTGAATATTCATGGCCGCATGGTTATTGTGACAGGTCAGCTCTTATGAGAATGTAACTCGAGAGGGGGGGGGGGGGGCATGGTCACACATACCCATATTCAAACAAAGATGTTGCAGCTGTACACAGGGGAGTTTCTGCATTTTTCATAAATGATTCTGTCATTTGGCTGCCAATCAGATTGTCTCATCATATTTTGACACTTTTTAAAAATTGTTATCAGAATGTTGTGGTCTCTGTTTTTTGGTTTTCAGATATTCCAGTGATTCCAGACCTCGACGAAGTACAGGAAGAAGATCTAACAATGCAAGTTGCAGCTCCACCAAGGTAGTGACGCCTTCAACTTTTAGAAGTTCATCACTTTATACACACACACACACACACACACAGCGTGTCCTTACATGACAGTTAACCTCTGTCCGTGCACAGGACGCTAGATCAGTAGCCTGCTCTGGTGACTTTGATGGTTACCTGTCCTCCACTCGTGCCATTGCAGAGTGTCTTACTTTATCGGGCCGAAATGGAGAAATAACAGTTGGGTGTGATTTATGCAACTCTGTTAGCCGGGTCCCTACTAACCAGGGCCTTTGATTTACAGGGCAGTGAGAGACACGCCGACATGTGTCGAATATGTAGCACGGCTATGACAGCGGTGGAGGTTATTAGGCTGGGGCTTGCTCTCTGTGCGAGATAATATCCACATTGAACTCATTGCGGGGGCAATGTAGCGTGTAATGTGCAGTAAGTAGGACTGGCATGCACTGCTAGGCCCCGGCCACTTTGAGAGCCCCCCCCCCCACTTAATTCCAACCCACAGATAAGCAGCTGGGTTTCAATTTGAAGCGTTTACCACTTGGCAACCATGTCCTGCTCTCTGTGGTCTTTGCTTGAAGTCTTCAAACTTCTACAAAGACGCTTCTTAGACTCGGTTTGCAGTTTGCATGTAAGCGTGAAAGCGCTTCAGTCAGGATGGCTGCTGTTGCGTTTCTCTCGTGTATCGGAGACTTACTCTGACTTTCTGTGATCCTGTTAGCATCCAGGTGAACCGGGTAATGACCTACAGAGATCTGGACAATGATCTGAAGTATTATTCTGCGTTCCAGACCGTAGTAAGTCAACTACATTTATTTGTTCTGTCTCTTCTCGTCAAAGCGGTCCATTTCATTTCGTAACCCGACAACAGCTCTGTTTGTGCAAAGCTAAGTGAATTTGGCTGCGATCTTTCTTCAGGATGGAGAGATTGACTTGAAGCTACTCACCAAGGTTTTGGCACCAGAACAGGAGGTGAAGGAGGTGAGTGGGTTTTTAGTAAATATAGCTTGTGAGCTCCCAGCGAATGCCTGTCCAGCTGTTTCTGGAGCACCAGGGGAGGTTGCCACTCTGTCTCCCAGGTAATCAAGATTTATGATGTGTGTACATTAACACCCTCTGCTCTCCTTACCCCGTTCTCCTCTCTTTGCTCCCCCCCCCCCCCCTGTTCCCCATGCTCTCTTTCTTGGTACGTCTCCCTCTGCCTCCCTGATTCTTCTTTTCTCCCCCCCTCTTCTGCTACGCAGGATGATGTGAACTGGGACTGGGATCATCTGTTTACAGAGGTGTCCTCAGAGCTGCTGCTGGAATGGGATCAAGGAGAGAGCGAGGAGCAGGTTGCATTGCCTGTAACATGAGGTGGAGCTTTGGACTGTGACTTTAAATGGCTCAAGGGAGAACTGGGTGAATGTCTATTACACAGACGGGCCAGTGGCTTTGGTTATAGTAACTTTAATTACCAGAATGTATATATTTTAAAGCGTAAATACAGTGTTTCTTGTATTTTCTAAATAAAGTTCACGGTGCAGTGAATAGTGCGGCGTTGTCTTCTTTTTAGGTTTTTTGAAGTGTAACCTTATTTGTTTGTTCGTTTTAAACTTTAAACTGTTAGTTTTAAACTGCCAAAGGGCTAACTGATTTATTGGGAAAAAAAAGCTTCTCTGAAAAAAGCCATCACAGATACAAATGCCCTTCCTGTACGGCCGGCATTATCAATACCCTCATACAAGTCCAAGGTTGATAATCAGCTAAGCTGAAATCCAGTTGATTGTGTTCAAATTAACATTCCTCATTAAAGCCTACAACCTTATTGTTATTGACTGTGCCATTGACTTTATCTTCCAGGTCTTCGATAGGAGCAACCGCTTCTTCACTATTATCTCAAACGCATTGAACAGAGTTCCTATTGACACCTGGGGGATTAGCATACATTATACCTTTTTACTGGATGAAGAGGAATGGATGTAAGACAGCAGCTGGTGTCAGGTGTGTGCTCTTCAAAGTGATAGAACACAAGTTCCTTACACCAACGTGATAACGCTGAATAAAGAGCCCACAAAACAGCCCACAGGACAGAAAACGTATGTTTTCCGCTCTGAATTTAAATCGACATTGGCTCTGACACATTTGCACAGACGTTGATATGATTTCCGCTGCGTAACGCGCCTTCAACGTGTGCTGGTCGCAAGTATCAGCATTCAGTTTTGTCTTTGGTTCATGTGTGTGAATATAAAGGCAGGCCTCCAAAGTCAGGCCAAGTCTATTAGAGAAACGGCTGTAACATTTACAGATTGTGATTAGGTTTATTTCTGAGGCAGGGAGCAGTCTCGTGACATTTGGAGATGCACAGCAAAACCCTCAAGGACACGTAATCTATGCATCTAACGGCTCAATCACTGCCCATCACAAATAGATCCTGATGGTTTTTTTTTATTTGGTGGGCCTTGAATCAACTTCATCAAGTGTATCACCTCAGGACACAATACGTGTGTGGCAGAATATTTGAGCTCAGTGCTCAAACGCAGTGAGCGATCTCTGTTTGTTTCTCTATCAGACAAACAAACGCACAACCTTTTTTCTTTTTTTTTTAACCGCCTCCACAATTGGCTTATTTAGCCAGACTTAATGAATTCTACCCATATGCCCCGAGCAGCTGCTATGTTGCCCCTTCCTCCCGCCCCCGCCGAGCTGCGAAGTGCCCATCCATGTAGAGACAACCTCTAGCTGTCTCTCTGGAGAAGGCTAAGCCTGCCACTCCTCTGCTGGCAGCGGGCCGGTGCCGTCTGAGGTGGACTGCGGACGGGGCCGAGGACTCAGATTAGGGCCCGGCGATCACGGGTTGTGGCCGGCCTCAAATGATTGGCCCGGGCATCGGTGGATCAGAGAGGGGATTAGAGAAAGAGAGAGAGATCCAGAGACGCTGTTTGGCATATGCTTGCATCCAGCTTCTCAAAGTGACCTCTCTCTACACACCCTCATCCTGCCGCTCTCTTCTCCTTTATTCTCCCCGTGTCTCTCAGTGCACACAGTATATCCTGATGCTGCAGCGAGGCTCCGAATGACCTCTCACTGTCTGGGTGCAGTGAATTCAATCGCATCTAAACAGCTACAATATGTACATTATTTCTAGTGAAGAAGACATTTGTGTTCATGGAGAGCTTTTTGGTTATGGGGTAGCTTTTCAGATGAACATGGTGTCACTGAGAGGTGAGCTGAGTCTGAGGCCACGTTGATGCTGTGTATATCAGATCAGATGATACAGGCCTCACATGGGTTTGGGGTGTAATTTGTTTTCCTTGACATTTTTCTATTAAAATAATGGAGCCATTACTGCGGTAGAAATCCATGTTGCCCCAATGGATGCTTCTGTAATCCGATATTTCATTCACAATGTTCCCGTAATGACACAGTGTTTAAAATCCTTTGATTTGATGGGACGCATGCAACACCGTGGCTGACCAAATCTCAGAGTTTATGTAGGACAAGAAGTGTTCTCGTGTGAATCTAACACTGTTTATTTTTAAAGCAGCAGTTTGTTACTGACGACCCACTATAAAACCTTTAGGCCAGTATGGACCAGCTGAGCACGGGGACTTCTCAGGCCGTTGAGTTTAAATGGGTAATTTATCTGTGTTGTTATTGGGTCCCTTGGTTGAAATCACTTTTCATTTTGTGGCAAAGAAAACAAACGCAAGGAAGTAATACAACTTTAATAAAAAACAGACGAAGGCCCTGTTAATGTAATGTTTTTTCCTGCTCTTCATCGACAGGCTTGTCTTAATGTATTTTGATATTGGGCACTAATTGGAAGGATAGAATAGAGATAATATGCTTCCAGCTCTACCTAATATGCTGTGGTGTTGACAGAAGTTTATACATCTTATCTGGTCTCAATATCTGCCTTCCATGCCCCAAAAAGCAATATGCTGAGGCGTAATTAAAGAAAATGGGGAGATGTGAAGATAGCATGGGGCCCGATGCCGGGGCCCCGCAGACAGAGAGTGAGGGGTGAGGACAGACACGCTGAAGCTCAAGGAATATTAGGACCACTTCATTCCACCAGGGGCCGCGTGCCTGTCACAGGTTCCCTGTCGCTGACCCAGCCAGCAGGTGCCATGAACCGGTCATGAGAGGATTATTATCCGTTTAAAAAAAAGGCAAAAAAAATAAAGACATCCCCCCTTTTTTAAAGCCAGACCGAGATCGTGTTTTACACATTCATTTATAACGTAGCTCAACCATTTCCACCATATTCAAATAGGTTGTGTGCCCTTTGAAACGAGCCTCAAAAAGCAGCCGCGGTATTGATTTGCCACACAGACTGTTATTTCAAGTTTATAGGAGAAGTCCTCGCCACACAAGGCAGTCAGATCAATATCACTTTTTTGATCAAAAGGGGATTTGCTTTTGAAATAGCTAGATTTAACAGATGCTTTATTTTTCACTAGATATACTGCACCTTTCAAATAAAAACCCTGCAGGGGTTGTGGGAGAGGAGGGGGAATTACGCCACAAGAGACAATGAAAGCGGTATTTTTTTAAGACTGAAAGTTTGATGGGTTGAAAAGTATTTTTCAGTTTTGTCAGTGCAATTTTTCCCCCCTCTCTTCTTCAGTTAATATTCTACAGCTCCGAGCCCTTTTTTGTTTACCCCAGGTGGGCTTGGACATGAAATGGCCGGGACGGTGGCAGCTTTGAATGCCCCTGGGCATCTTGCGGCCGTCATGTTGTCAAAGGACCCAGGGGGGGGGAATGAGAGGCCGGGAGTGTTTTTTTCAAGTGTAAACCATGAGATGGAGGGAAAAAAAGCTTCTGTTCTTTTAGTAACAGTGAGATTGGCTGAATTCATCATTATTATTTCCCCTCATATGTTTTTAGTGCAGCCGAGGGTTGGAAGGCGAGACAGGGGTTCGAACATGAAATACAGTCAAGCTCCACATTTGTCATGTATTTTATTATTTCCCTTCCTCACCTCTCAGTCCTGTATACGCGAGGTCCTTCATTTTTCACATGACTGGTTTTCTTATCATTGTGGGCTCTCTCCGCTGGCCTATGAGTGACTTAAAGGCAATAAAACACCAAACATTCTGTAAAACACGGATGCCTCTCCGATCGCGGAGGCCCTGCAATGCCTCTCTGGGAAATTATGATTATAACTCAGTGGTGGTTGGAGTGGCCGGGTCGCTTGTGGGGGGGCTGGGGGCAATGGGATGGGGTTCACCAAGGTCCTCTGAGCAGGGACAGGTCAAGGTGGCCTGCTGGGCCTCGCCACCCCCTCCCCCCCCCCTCCCTCCCCCTCTGTCATAAACTCTTTCCATCATACAGTATGCCGTTCGCAGCCAGGTATTCAGCAAAACCTCTTTGTCTTGAAGCCACTTGCGATAAAGAAAGGACTGATGGGAGAGGAGTTGTGTTGGCCCTCCGGCAGTGGTGAGGTCAGCTCAGGAGCTTCTCCTAGCCAGCAGAGGAAAACGCCTGAGTCAACACAACAGTTTGCCCTCTGAGGGTCACAGACACACTTCTGTTAATGTACTTTGAACTTGGTACTTTTTTTTATTATGTTTGTTCCCTTTGAGGGAAAGATACAAGGCAGCAAGAGCACTGTGTCTGGTTGTGATTTTTGGTGTCTGGATTTGTTGCTGGGCGGGAGGGGCTGGATGTAACCCCACAACACCTCTCGAGTGTGTGAATGAGGAGGAGCGAGGACAGGAAGAGAGCGCGGGCTCCACCACCGAGGTGCTGACAGAGGGGATCGAGGGGCTGAGATTGCACCTGTTCCGGCCCAGCACCCTCCCAGCAGGGTCTCGCCAGAGTCTCAGCCTTCTTCTGGCATCTGTGATGGGGGCCAGGGCCAGTCCCACCTCCAGCGCCCGCTCCACCTCTTCTTTGCTTGTAGAAGAGAGACAAGGAACGCTGGAGGCTCCATCTGCCGAGGGCTCGCTGCGGTCTCTGCGGCCCGTCTGGGGAAGGGGGTTGCTGGGCCTCCACGACTCTGCCACAGGGGTCTCACAGTGGTAGACTACAGCGCCGCACATCACACGTCACATGCCAGCTGGCCAGGCTCTCTCCACTGTAAACAGAGACTAATGACCAGTCAACACGCACACACATTCACACACACACCAAACTCATAGCCCTTGGTAGAGTGGAAGAGGAAACAATGTAAGGGAAAAGGCTTGGTTTGGTTTGGATAAAGGAAAGCAGGCTTCTTCACAGGATCTGCTGCTGTAGAAGCTGTTTGAGCCTGGAGAGGGAGCTCACCGTCACAGTGGGACGTTACTGAAGCTACTCTATGGGTCTGATTCTGAGTCCACTACATCACAGTCCACTGGTTTCCTGCATGCGTGCAACATCACAGGACTCCCAGTGCTCCGCAAGCCCCCAGGCTCGAGCTGGTCCACCTGCTGAGTCTGTAAAGCTCTCATGTCGGATCTCTTTCCTGAGGAGCTGCATGCAGCCATGAACTCTGAGGAAGAATATTGCATTGGGCCCTGCTGAAACATAATCCTAGTGAATCTTTGAAGGCTCTTTCAACTTGTGGGCCCCTATAATCGTTGGAACATTGGCAACTATTCATAAAGCATTGTGAAAATGAACGGCTGAACCTTTGCCTAAACCATGAAATACATGTACTGTATGTCAGAGCGGCCTTGAGGTTTGTGTCTCCAGATTGAAGGACATTTGTGTGCCCGTGTTTCCAGTCTCATTCAGGATATCCTTGTCTGTGTCTCCAAAGCTCCGTTTTCTCAAGAATTCCCCTTATTCAATCAAATTACACTTATTTTTAGCATCCCCCCCCACCAGATAATTTCCTATAGGCCTCCGTCCTGCGATCTCATTGGACGTTTTACCCTGATGTAGATATACATGTAGATATACATATATAAAATGCAGGATAGAAATAATGTGACATTGTGTGTTATTCCCCAGTTAGGTAGGGAGGTCACTCGGTAACACTGAGCCACTGGCAGCCCGGGCCCCGCTGGTCCACTGAAGTGACTTGGCTTCATCTACAAACTCGCAATAAATATCTGGCCATCATTTATTTTAATTCACTCCTTTCTTGCTCAGATGGAATGGATTCTTAACCTTGTAGGACAAGGACACCCGCATGCTGCCTGCCTTGCCTTAGCTGCTAAATTATTCTTCATTCTTCAGGGGGAATAAAAAAAATTTAAAAAAAGGGGTCCGGCGTTGCTCAAACTGTCAGCTCCAATGAAAAGCACGGCGGAAAACGTTGTCACTGAACCCCTGGACAAGGAAAAGATGGGGAGTGGGCAGTGAAAGACAGGGTGAGAGAAGTGGGGGAGGAAGAAAGGGGGGAAGGTGGGGGGTGGGAGTCAGCAGCCTCCAGAGTGATTTATTTGCCAAATCAGGACACAATGAGTCGATTATGAGTCCTCTAATAAGAGAGAGTGTTTGGGGACCCACTAATTGGGCATGATTGAGTTGCAGTCTGGGAGCCGGGTGAAAAGGGAACCTGGTTCGGCGGCTGTCATGCAATCATCAGCTAATCAGAGGTTTGAAATTAAAACTGCGTGTTTAGGGTAGAGGACGGGATAATGGCAGGGACCTGTCTGAGCTCTGAGGCGGCCTGAGGAGGCTGTTACGGTGTGTTTAAGTGTATTTGTTTGTGTGTGTTTGTAAGTACAGTATGTATGTGTGCAGTGGATAGAACCGCTTATTGTATTTTGTGTGTGTGTGCATGTGTGTGTGTGTGTTTGGGGCCTCTCATCTCTCTGCACTGCGCCTTGATGAGGACAGTGAAGGAGCTGTAATCAGCCCAGTCCTTGTACTAATACTTGTAGTGTGTGTGTGTGTGTGTGTGTGTGTGTGTGTGTGTCCAGCTTTGTATCTCCAGGTTACAAACCCATGTGTTTATTTTATATGACGGCAGAGCCAGAATTGAGAAATATAATCTCATCAAACATTATATAATATTTTGTACAGAGATTTCAAAATAATATGCATTTAAAATATGTATATATATTGTTGTAGTAATAATAATTTATAAAGAAAAGTTATGCATAGTTATTTAACAAATGAAATTGAACAATAATATATTGGTCTTTTTGGTCTAGATAATTAAACATGATGAATCAAATGTACAAATCATCTATTTAATAAAAGGAAAAAGAGTATTACACGTCTTAGCACATGCTAATAAAATCCAATAAAGAGTTTTTAAAAAATCAAAAAGAACGAAAGGCTTCAGTTTCTACAAACCACGTTGGGATTTGACTTCAGCGGAGCAGTTGTATTCCCGTGTCGTCACTAGGGGGCAGTGTTTATCTGCAGTGCAGCGCGAGAGCAAACAGACGGGCTAATTGATGTCAGGCGCTTTCTCTGGCTGTGTGGTTAGAACTGAGTTACAAAACAGATTATTACAGCAGGAAGGCAGGTAAGATGGAAACATCACTTGTAAGGACAATACGCGTCTTTTTTCTTTTTCCAAATTAATTTCAGGTATTTTGACATGGAGGCCCAGGCTGTTGCGAATTTGAAGGCCACTTCGACGCACAAGCTTCCATTGTAGTAAGCTATGATAAACTGCTACAAAAAATAGTATTTTTGGAAGATTTTTTAAAAATTACAACGAGAATAAGTAGCACTGACCTGTCAGCCTGAAGCCTCAACATCCACAGAGAAAGTGAATGTCAGTTACATCAAACTAAACAAAACCTTTTTTATTTTTTTTATCTTCTACCCTGAACACTCTTAATGTCGTTTTAAAATGTGGAACTTGCTCGATCAAAAATCGCCATAATGCTTTTTCTATATTAATTTCTATATTACCACTGTAGCTAGTTAAAGCCTCCTTAGTGAGTTTATAGTGATATTAATGTAAGTTAGCGTTGTGTTTATGACATCTATAAGTAATAAATAGTAGGGATTCCTGTAAAATACCATTCAAAAACATTATCATGTTGATTTATACTACTATGGATATTTTATCATTTTTCTTTTTCATATTTCAGAAAAGAAACTGTTGGACTGTGTATGTGCAGGACAGCTTGAGCCAATCCTGCAATCTGACTGCAGAGACCACAGTAAGTGTCTGCAATGTGTCCACTCCCTTATAATTGGAAATGTTTCTAAAAATCTATTAAAAAAATAATAATTGTATGTTAATTTGGACTGCTGTAGATTAATGTACAGAGTAGCAGTATACAAGATATACTTTGCATCTTTATTTTTCCTGTTTGTTGTTGTCTATGCTATATTATTGAAATGAAGGGATCGTTTAGACACTGTGTTTCAATGACAACTGATCTTTGAGAATAACTTTCAGTTTTTCCTCTTAGCTTTCCTATTTCCTGTCTAGTGTTTATAAATTAACCTCCCAAACAAACCAACACACATCGTATTTCTTTCAATCCTCCTACGGCCTTGTCTAATTGTGAATGTGCCTTACATCTAAAACGGGCATCACTATAAAAATCTGAAGTGGGTTTCGGCATAAATGGGATTAATTCCCAAAGAATGTCCTTTGCTCTTCCTCCCATAATTTCATTTGCAGGGTCCACAGGATGAATAGCCAAGCAGGCAGTGATGTGGAACTGGAGGACAGGCCTTGCGGGGCCTGAGCTGCTACACCGCAGCCTTCAGGTTATGTTACCTTGATAATGTCACAGCTGCAGGAACCACACCGCCCACCGTACAGGACACAGGAAATCCAATTATCCGCCTTCTAATGTGTGGGAATTTTACGCTCTCATTTCTTAGACTTTGGCTCCAGCTCTGCCCGAGGGCAAAAGCATACCTGAGAAAGATTCCTGGGATTGTTGTTTATTTCTTTACCTGGAAGAATGTCCACTGGCTTTTTGACTGAAATCAATAAGAAAGTTAGAATGTAGTGGGATGGTTTTTCTTGACAAAACCATTTGATTACAATTTTAAAAAACAGTTTATTTTACTCCATTAACGTCGGTTTTGTGCCCTGTAATTCAAATCTGTTATCAATTTTATACGCACAATAACTTGGCTGCACAAACAACACACAGTCACACATACAGAAAGACGAACTGTAACAGCCCTGATTCATCCTGGAGTCAGCCAGGTCTCTGTGATGGCTGTATATGGGAGCATGTCCCACACCTGCATGGACCCCCGACTGTTTTTTGATTTAATTAAAAGGAAGAGGGTGCATCAATTGCAAGCGCGTGGCGGGGAGATGACAGTACACAAATTGAAAGTAAGCATCTCAGTGGAGCAGGGAGGGGGCCGGCCCATCATTAACATAGAAGACAATTCTGTGTGCAATGTAACAAGATTAGAAACATTATTATCATTCCACCGCGAGACATAAAGCCCTGCCATGGTAAGAAGAAAAAAAACAATCTCAAGAAGGCTCTTTACTTAGGACCATAGCATGGTTGTCATAATATTGAGCTGAATCACATACTGCATATAGGCAAGTGTTTTTATGCTGTTTGTGAAAATATGTAGCTCATTCCTTAGGGAGGTTATATTGTCTCATACTTCACCCCACACAGCAGTGATTATGTATCTCAGAAGTGATTGTATATCCCTCCCCTCCCTGCTGAAACTCTAGCACAGATCCAGTGTTTCAGTTGCTTTCGGTCCGATCCGAAGGAATGGGAATGGGCTCCGAGCTCGAGGAGGAGCCCTGTTAATGAACGGCAAAGACAGATGAGTCTCTCTCGTGCCAAGCAGGTTGCCTCAATTGGATTAGAGAGGCTCGGATTGGGATGGGTAGCTGTCTATGTGCCAAGTGGCCATTAGCCTGGCCAATATGCCAATTTAACTGTACACAAAAACAGGCTCAGGATTCCCCTCAGTGATCTCAACACTCAGACTAGTGTCAGCAGCTGAGGATTTCTAAAGTATTACATACTAATGAGCAATCAACATTTATCGACTGTGATGATAAGGAGGTTAAATAGTTATAGTTGAAATAGCTGACACCTTTAATTTCAAGTGGCACCTGAGCCAGGTTCCCGTACTGCTTACATTGTTCAGGAAATACAAATATCAGCATCCAGGACGAATGATCTGTCAAAGGCTGTCATGCTGCACTTTATGAATGGAGAGCTGCCCATTCCTGGCATGTATCAGAGCGGGTTGCTGTGTTTCCGAGGCTGATGTCATGTTCTCTGCGAGGTGATGATGGGCACTGTAGATGTCAGTGGACACCAGGGGCCCTTCTCCAACCAACTATACAAATGGGCATGAGTGTGAAGAGCTGGGGAAATGTTATCAATCACCCTGCGTCCCAGCGGATGAGCTGCTGGCGTTTGTGTAGAGAGTCCCACTCATACTGATCCATATAAAAGGCTGTGTGATGTATTAGAGCAGATGAGCAGGGGCCGACTCTGACACATGACTGACAGCTCATTTGACAGCCTCAGGAAAGTGTGCAGGGAAGTTTCAATCTCATCTAATGCTGCTGAAGGAATGAAATTGTGGTGTGAGATTATGTTTTCATGTTATATCCCCTCTAGGACAACACGGGCTAGAATGGGATGAATATGATGTGGTCGAGAAGGTACTGTTACCTATGGAGCCAGATGTGGCAGTCAACGCTCAGTTGAGACCTCCTGACCCATGACTCTCCCCTCAATCCACGTCAGTCCAGTGAATCAGGTTTCTGAAGGAAAAACGAGAAGCTGAAACCCGGCTCAAAGCCAGATCTGTGGGTAAACAAAAACATTTTTGTGTCATGCATTATCAATCAGATGTCCCATGGGGCTTTCCAAACAGGTAATCTCTGTCATTCAATCGCTCCACCGCAGGACCTGGGTCCTCCTGAAACAGGATAGGCACAAAACAGACATTAATATTAAGCACAAGAGAGATCAATTTCTCTCTGGCCTGCTCTGCCTTCTCCCCTTTTTTCATAAGTGCAGAATATCTGGGTAGGCAACCTCCATCAGTTATCCCTTATTCTGCAGCATAGGTTTACACTCTAATGCTAAGATGCACATCTTATAATCAATATTCATTCACACAACAGTAGATGAAAAACATTTCCACATGCCACACTCAAAGGTCACAGAGTTCACACAACGTTTCTTAATTACACCAGATATGTAAAATTATTTTACCAGAAAACTATTAAAGCCCAGGAGACTCAAACCTCCCAATGCGAGCTCCCTCAATGATCAATCATAGAGGACTAATTAGCCATTTTACAGCTATTAAAAAGGCACTCAGCCCTTTTCATTATGCCCCATCTATTTCCCCACCATTATGGCCTTTTCTCTTTTTTTCCAACTTTTGAAAGTTATTAGAAACTTCTGCTGCGCTGAGGAATAAAACATCAACATTCCATATTGATCGCACCGGGCTCTCTTTCCCTCCGTCCAGTGCCTTTTTACTCGTAGAAGGAGGTCAGCGGTTGGCCTGGGAACGTTGAGTGTCAGCTGTTGTTTTTCCATTGAAACAGACTCGTAGATGTGATACTCGGGACAGCCTGACGTTGCAACCCGGTGACCACAAAACCTGATCCCTCACAGTCAAGCGTGTCTGCCCATGTCTAAACTCACCTTCCCCAAACATGTCGCACAAATATCTCCTCCTCCTGCTTCCTGTAGCGCCCATCTCCTCTCCTCTTACATCTCTCTTCTACATCTGTTTCCACGCTTCTCCTTTCTGCGTGACGCCGCCCATATTTCCATTCCAATGCCGTGGAAACCCTGAGAATGTTCGTATTGTCTAAGTCATCATTAAAATTGATGGCAAGGTGACTTCATCGGGCTTACTAGGCCGCACTGGCATAAGTCATGGTTATGTGACGACGCCGTAAGAAGCAGTGTCCGCGCTGACCCCTTCTCCCAGGCGAGTTAAATGATATAATGAGCCCAGTAAGAGGTGAACGCTCCAGATTGGATAAGTTATTAAATGTTTGGATGAACCTGAGCTCCATTTCCCTAACTATTGCTGTCTTCCTCTCGCTCCTACTCCCTCCCTCCCTCCCTCCCTCCATTAGCCCATTAGCAGTTATGTGATACTATATGCTGATGGGGCAGTGGACAGAGAAAGTGCGTAAATTAAGCCTGACCACTGCTTGTGTTATGGACTGCTGTTATAAGGTGCCGCTGAAGGACACTGCGAGACTCAAGAGAACAGCACATCGCTGAGGGACATGTGGCCACCACAGACCTGATGGTACAGTAATGTGAGCTCAGCCGAGTTTGTAAACTTGACAAATGTCACTCTGACCTCCGTTATGACCCCCAGATTGAACGCTATGTCGCTTGCATTCATTAAGAACCCGTGTATGTGCTTTAGCACACTGTTTTCAGCCCGTGGAGTTATGGAAAGTGATTGTACTGTACAACAAGAACAGGTCAGACGGGCAAACATGTCAAATTGAACCCATCAGATTGCTCAATTTGTCCCCAGTTAAGCTGAAATAGAGGGCAGTGCACTGAGGTTGACAGCGTGCCTGCCGCTGGGCCCTTGAACCTCGGCGTGTGTGTGCGCCATTGCGTGCGGAGTGTGCGTGTGACGAGCTCCACCAGAGGGTCTCACCAAGCATGACAGTGTGTTATTCACACTGATGAGTTCCACTGTTCACTGTCACCTTTCATTGTGAGGGGAAATAAGCCTGTGGAGAGAGCTGCGGCCGGGGGGGGAGGGTGGAAGACAGTGGAGAGGCCGCAGGGAGCCCCCACCCTTACAACCGCAGGACTAGTTTCTCTTCCAAAGGAGGGCCCAGCTGAATATTCCTAAACCAAACAGAAGCAGATATTCAGACGCTGTATGCTCAACAGCCTGGTTGTGTTGTCTACCACATTCTTCCATACAGTGGCGGAGGCCTCGCTGTGTGTGTGGCCATGTTCGGGGAGGGGTGGGTGTTATGGTGTTTGATTTGTTGTGAAGACTCGAGCAGCAGGACTCAGCAGAGTCCAGGTTGGCCCAGCAGGCCCGCCGAGAGTGACACTTCCTCTCTCTGTCTCGTCCTGCGGAGAGGCCTGACAGCAGGGACCTGGTGCTGAGCCGCATCCCCGTTCATCATCACCAGAACCAACCACCCACTGTGGGTGGGGCGGGGGGGGGGGGTACTCGGTTATCTGTGTCACCCCATCGTCCCTTCCCCCACCACCTGCATCCCCCTCCTTCTCCTCCGGCTCTGTCTTTGGCCCATCTCCAGAGAGACCAAAAAGCCGGTCTCTCTCGACTCCCTGATTGTTTTTGTTCCTGTGAGCAGACAAATAGAGTTTGGCCTCTTACAAAAGAAAATGCCGGAGCTCATCTGATCTTACTGCCCTAAGGACTGGCCTGGCCTGAAGGGCTAGTGATTGGAAAATTACAGTGCTGCTCTGGCCATATTGTCAGGGAGTCTCAGCCAGACTCTTTTCTCTTTGTGTGAAAGGCCATCAGCTGAATGGCCAATCGTGCACTTTTAACGCATCCATCAACACTGTGGAGTGATTGGCGGTCAACAGCGCTAATTTAGATCTGGATCATTGTGTGGTAATCTTAAATTGGGTGACTTTGATTCCAATATATGTTGACCGCTATATGTTTGCTGGTAGGGGACATCTTCGCAGGGCAGATAAACCACTGCAATTAAGCTAGTTTCAAAGAAACTAAACATATAAATCAAATGTAGCTCAAGCGCAAGTTCAGACAGGAAGACACTCACTCGTAATCTCTGTCTTTCCTCTCCTTGTAATTACTCTGTCAGCTGACTGGGGGCGTGCACTGGGGGCGTGTCATTTTCCGACAAATGAGGAAGTCATGGGGCTGACACACGTCTGGAGCTCCGGAGCATCGCTCGCATTTAATTACTATGAAAGCACCTGTCCCAGTAGTGGAAGTGGAGCGCATTCATGAGACTACAAATCATTATGAGCCGAAATAAACATAACTAAGCAGCAGTTAGTTAGCAGTGAGGTTATCCTCTTCGTAGTGTTTGGCGCGATGGGTACTCGCGGCACGTAATCACGGCAGGCGCGTGATGCGGGTAGGCCCGCAAGTGGTCACGGTTCGGTCAGGCACCGCCGAATTCAACCTGGCACGGGCGGTTCTCATGATCAATTGTATATCACCAATAGTGCACTGATAAAACACTATTGACATGTCTGGGGATTATAGGAGATGGGCCAATTATTTTTGAGAGGCTTCAGAACAGCAGGGTTTTCATTTGGAGTAAATGTTGGGCAGCCAAATCCAGTAGTTTACAGGATATTTAACCTTTTGTTTCTTTATGATACAGTTAATACTTTACTTTCCCCTAACAGGGCTTTGCTAAGGCGATCAGTAGTTTATGAGGTTACAGATGACTACAATCCCTCCTCGGCATTGTGGAGGTAGGCCATGGCTTGTGTCAGCTATGCCAACTCTATTCCTATTGTCCTAACTCTATTGTCAAGCTCTATTCCTCTTGGTACATCATAGTTGGGCATGTGTAATGGCGGCCATGTGTAATGTCGTAACCCGGCTCCCAAGCTATGACAAATAAGAAAGGACACGAGGCAGGATGGGATTTAAAGGTATTTATGATAACATAGTAAAGAGCGGCTACCAATGGGGAGGTGTGACAGTCAGTAACATCAGTAATGTAACGAGAATGCATGCCTGTTGAAGTGTGGGGCATGGTCAGCGGAAGTAAAAGACCAAATCTTTAAACGGGCAGCACTGGCAGAGAAGAGTTCAGGTGCGCAGAAGAGCAATGGAGTAGGGCTGTTATTCCTCAGCTCCAGGACCAGAGGCTCTGCAGCCAGTAATCTGCCACAACTGCGTTATTGTGACTCCTGACGGGGACGGTTAAGTGGCAAAACCATACTTTGCCGTTTATACATGAAGTAGATCAGCTCCATTCAGGCTCATCCCTGAGGGATGCGCTTTTCCTCTCCTGCTCGTTTGACATGGCATCTTCCTTGGCTTAAAATTGCACAATCTACCTTGATGTTGGGTGCCGCACTGGCCTGCGTGTCAGGTCGCTGTGCGATCACTTGACTGGTGTAACAAGCTGGTGAGTTTCGCTGATTCACTACAACGTCGACATGGATGCAGACCATCCGTGGGTTTTGGGGGAATTCTGTCAAGGCCAGTGGTATGCTAGACTCAAAGGGTAACTCAAGCTCTTTAAAGCCTTAACAATGTGTACGGTAAGTCATGCATAATTCATGCAGCATGTTGACATTGGTTCTGGCATTGTGGCTCGTCAGGCAATTTGTCTAATAGCATTATCTCATTCAGGCAAAATGTATTATCTCTAGAGCTACCTCTCGCATGCTGTTGTTCAAGTGGATCTTCGCGCATCACGGTATAAGGCCATTGCACGAAAGTCTGTTGGACTCACACTATTCTGGTCTAATGGGTACGTGACTTGGCTGGTAACTCATGGCCTAAACACTCCAAATGCAGAGGTGCTTGCACAGTAGTTGGGGCTTGGATAGACTCTACTATTACTCCAGCTATACTCAGTGCAGTCTTTTAGAATAGGGGCTGCTACTTCAGCAGCTAACTAAGGCATCTCTGCTACTACCCTACAACAATTGGGACGTTGGTCATCCTCTACCTTCACATCTTACATTCGCCCCGATCTCAACACCGTCCTCGATAATCAGAGATCATTGAAGCCTTAAAATCCGGTAAGGAATGCATATAACTGGTGGTGGTGACATCTTTACATCGATTGGTGGATCGTTGGTAGGTCACATTATTGGTATTGGTTCATAGCAGGGGATAGCATTATACCCTTCTTGAAATGTTCCTAATAGCAACACTAAGGTATGGTTCACATTATATTGTGCAAATGGATATCCTATCAGCACTGTATATTACTGTGCTCTGCATTTTATCTTGCTCTATTCCTCTGGTGTGACTCGACCGTTTTCTCCATCTGATTGGTCTAACACTGTTTCCCAATCTCCTGGTCTCACGTGACCTGGCTTATTGTGACTGTTTCCTGGTCCGACGGGACCGTTTTACTTTCCTAAAAGAAAAGGTGGGTCTGAAGTGCCCCGTTTCTAATTTCCTGGTCCGTATGATAAGAGACCCGTCCAGAGTTGACACATTTCTAATTTCGCAGTCAGATATGACATAATTTCTGTTTCGCGGTCCGAGTGATGCGAGACCTGACAAAGTATGACATACCTTCTAGTTTCCCGGGTGAGCTCACCCGGTCTGGTTGTGCTGAGGCAGTCAGACTCCAAACATGTGGGGGCCGTAAGACCCCCAACCGTGCTGTTCTACATTCTCTCTTGAACCCCCCCCTATTCTGCTCTGCGGTCTAAACATGACCCATTACGATCCTACGCTGCGGTCTAAATATGACCCCACCTATCCTTGTCTGCGGTCTAGCTTGACCCTCACCTATCCAGTCCTGCGCTCAGACCCTCCGCAGGGCCGACCCCGCCATATGTTTCGGGATCTGTTGAAATCCTACCATACTCCACTATGGGCTGTCTAGCCCCGCACTATCCTGTCTCTGCGGTCTTCCAGACCCCCGTATCCTAGTCTGCAGTCCATCGTGACGTTCCTCTATCCTTTGCTTTGACTCAACCGGTCCTCTTACCTCTGGTCTAACCTCTACTTGGTCACGTTCTACCCTTAGAGTTCTCTCATGACTAATTGTCTATTTTCTTAGGTAATTCACCACAGCAGTAGGTAAGGTATGTATTTATTCATATAAATACATGTCTTTTTGGGGATTAGGCCTGTTGGACCTCAGTATCCCTACCCTCGGTGATAGTACTTCAGGATGGAGTCCAATCGCCAAAGACTTTGCACTTTTCACATTTGAAGCTTGTATGATACATTTTTGTTAAATTATGAAACAAGTCTCTCCTGATTGAAATAGTATTATCAGCAAAATCAGTGTGAGACAGCAGTCAAGACATTTGGTCTTTGTGGGGAAAATACTTGTTGCGGCTCCAGAGTGATGTTCAAGCCTCCCGTTCTTGCCACACAAGTGGCTCTCTGAGAAGTGATTACAATTGGTGGGGAAAGGAGGAGTGAAACAAGGGCCTTGTCAGCACAGACCCTCCAGATTTGAGGTCAATTTCGCCCCCTGATTGCATGTATTTTTGTGTGCGTGTCTGTGGGGGAGGGAGAGACAGAGTGAGAGCTTACTGTTGCCTCATCGACGCCATCATAATCACCTGACGAGCAGAGGCTGAAGCTACCCTCACCCTTTTTTTTTTTTTTTTTTTTTTTTTTTCTCCCCCTCTCCTCTCTTTTCTTCTTCCATGCCCCCCCCGACCCCCTTCCCCTCCTTTCTTCCCCTCATCCGTATCTCTGCTCCTCTTCCACCCCTTGGCCCTGGCCCTCTGCCTGCTCTTTCGCTCACCCCCCCCATGTTCGCAAATCACTTCTTCCTGTGTCAGCAGGTAAATTGTTTTGTCCTCCCATTCCCTGCTTTCATTACCTTGTGTAAATTAAGCGATATGTCGTCCACCGGTGCGCGCCAGAGCACTCACTGCGCCAACGCCAAAATCATGAGATTTGGCATAATAAATGAAGACAAACTGGCAGTAGCAGTGCTCCTCTCCGCGCGGGCTCGGCTTCATTATTCGCTTAACTTGCCGGAGAAAATGACTTAACCCTGACCTGTGTATTTCGTCCCATATTCACTCCAGATAAAAGCCTTTTTACAGCGCACAACAATTTATATTCCAGCAAAGAGGCTGCTTTTCTCTGTCAGTTTTCCAATCTCAGCTCCTGAACACACGTCATTAAACTTGTCTTGCCTTCCTGTATTTGTCCATCAGTCCTTCTTTTTACATAAAATCTGGCAGCATTATTCTGGGATTTGATGGCACCCACTCATTTTTTTCCCCTTGGAATGTTTGATTGGAAGAAATATAGCCGGGCGGGGGCTATCTTCTCTCTTCTGTGGAATCATGCACTTGATGAAATAGTGTTCCCCCAGCAAGAATAATAAAAACAGACTTGTGCATTACAGGGGGCTCTCAATCTGCCAGCTAGGCTGGGCTGAGTGAAAAAACCCACCCTGCTCCTGACAGATTTTTATAGTTATCCCAGTAGATAAATGGAATCGGGTGACCAGGCTGGGGAAGGCCACTCTCCCAACGTTTGCTGCACGGCCGGACAATAGCACGAGGTGTGGTGTGAACATTAAAGGCTCGACCGCAGAGACGAGGAAGCTGGTACCACCAGAGACCTCCTTTCCTATTGTTCAGAGAGAAAGTGTGGCGACTATAGTAACACACAAAACACAGATCAAACACTCAATATAGTTTAAGTTTATGTTAGCAAACCTTTGCTGCTTCCTCCTGTAGTTTTAGTGATAGAAGGAAAGTTAAAGTCCAGTGTCACACTGTGGTCCAGCTCCACTGAGAAGGAGCTGTACAAGATGTAGTGGGTGATTGCAACTGTCCTCAGGGTGATAGGTGTTCACTTACCAATTTGGGAGTGTCAGCATTACTATAATATCAACCTTGCTTCAATGTAAAAGGGCACAGACACTTTGCATGAAGTCTTTCTTTCACTGTTTCACGGCGCCTGTTGGTCAGTTGGTTAGTCAGTGAAGCACGAGATGGAAGCTGTTCTGGCTTGTCTTAGAGCTACGTGCAGTGTAAAAACAGTTATGGAAAGTTTAATTCTATAGCACTAGGGCTGATATTTAAGATTATTTCAATTTATTAAAGTGATTAGTTTCTTATTAGACCTTTCCTAAGTGTCTTCAAATGTCAACCAACAGTCCCAAAGATCCTCTGTTTCAAATGATGTAAAACAGAGAAAAGCAGAAAATTCTCACATTTGAGAAGTTACAATTTGTGAATATCTTTTTGTTAAATTGTTTTCATAGATTTTCAAAAGAGTTGCTCCGTTGGTTCTGTTATAAAAACAGTAATCACAAAGGGTTAAGTTATTGTAATATGAATAAAAAAATAAAGTGTGAATAATGTGAACAACAGGACATAAATAAACTGAGTAAAAACACATTAATTATATCACCACTCAAGCAGGATGTTCTCACGCCTTGGTGACTCCTCCTCTTTAGCCTAAATCTTGATGATCAAGAGGTCCCTGCTTGAGGGTTCAGGGTATACCTTAAAACCACAAGTAATTCAACTGCCATGAAATGAGTGTCTGCTAAAATGTTCTTTCTTGCTTAATTTAATGCATGTATTGAAGAAGAGAAATCTACTTTTCCTTCTATGGCTTGTTGGCCATCATCAAATTCAAATGTTAAAACGCGAAGCCCAATATTCCCACAGCAGTAATGTGAAACTTCACGAGACCAATATCAGCAGCATTTTCAATAACGAAATAGAGTTAGAAAGCGTTGGGTTTAAATGGAGGTTGAAAAGTTCCACTATGAATTGTGCTTTTAGATTTTAGATTTTGCCCTCTGGGAAGATAATCAACCATAAATGGTGCTGGTTTCCACCTAACAGTCTCTGATTAATCAGCCTAACCGAGTAGGCTAATCAATCTACCTCTAGTGCTTTCCACGCCGGGAGAGCTTTGTGTACTCTGCATCCTCCTCCTCCTCCTCCTCCTCCTCCCCTGTTCAGCAGGAGAGCAATACAGTTGTGAGGGACTAACACAAAATGCACACATTCGTAATTTGTGGCGAGACGTTTATTTAGGACGCTTTCTCTAAGCCTCGAATACTGCTCGTGTGTCTTGGTTAAATAAGTGCTTTTTAATGTTGCTGCATTTGATTGATGTTGCTCATATTTTACCACTCTGACAGATCTCCAAAAACATAAACAAACAAATACAGAAGAAATTACAATCTTGGAATCTTGCTTTTGATTTGTAGTTTGACGGCAGTATAAGACTGGACAAGTGAGGAGAGAAGGAGAGGTATGATATGTAATAAAGGTCCACATCTGGACTCAAAGCTATAACATGGTACTGTATGTGCCGTTGACCACTAAGACGCCCATAAAGGCCATTAGTGAAATAAAACAGTTGAAAATGCAGATGCTTCTTTTCATAAGAAGACAAAATGTAGAAACAGGACATCTGATGCTTTCTTACAAATCAACATTCTTATGATGAATGGGGATTTGTATTTGTTATGATTCCTTTATATTTACTGGTTTGGTTATTATTATTTGTTGAATCACGTTTCATACTATTTTACCAGTAAAGATCCATAATGAAAATGTTTCCATTTGCCTCATACACATCAGTTATTAATAATAGTTCCATACATTACGCTGCACAAGTGGGCAGCAAGGACAAAGACAACATGTTCGTCTTCTGTCTCACTTTATTCACATTGTCCTTGTGTAACGGGCTGCATCTTGTTTGCTGGACGAGCAATCGCTCATCCTGTTAATATCCCATGAAAATGAGTCCTGATATTTCATATTTTCAGTGCAGCCCCACATTGAATTTGTTCTCAATTTCTTGGCAAGTGAGTTGCCTGAGTGTCATGCCCTCCATGCTGTCATTAACCTGGGACAGTATATCACTTGTTTTGTAGAGTAAATGTAGACTGGAACTGATGCTACCCTTTGTTCATTGTCTTTCAGTTTCAGAAACCTGGTCTTGTGCATGCTGGCTCATTGTCACACTGTCGTGGCTTATTGGGCCACTCGAATAGCGCGAAGTCACCGCTATTATTACGATGATTAATATATATGCTTTTCTGTGACAAATCAAGATGTCTGCTGTTTGAAAAAAGCCTTGTGTAAGTAATAACGTTAATGATTGGTCATTCCTTTAACTGTCTGCAGGTTCCAGGTCCTGGAGGCTGCTGCTGGGCAGGATGGCTCACTGGCTTACTGAGGCACTCAAATGGAAAAGAACAGTCGATAATGCTATCACTTGTACTTTTCCTTCCACGACACGTCAAAATGTAAAAGGTCTGTACCACATCACACACTATGGTTTAGAAATAATCAACATCTCTCTCTCACAGTCTCAACAAAACGTTCGTACAGGAAGGCAGTATTTACAGCAGGTTTATTCTTATTATTAGTGGGGTATTACTTCAGCTGTCCTACCTTTTCTAATCAGGAGGATTTCATGGTCAACTCTGATAAATTAGGACACATTGATTTCCCTCTGTTTAATATCATCTTTTATCTTCTTAACCCGTTAGAACCGCTACATCACTCGATGATGTACTCTGTGTTCACGCCAAAAAAGATCATGATTATTATCAGTGATGTGGAGGCTTGTCAGTCACATAAACCTCCAACCTGCTGGTGCTGTGCCTGAAGAATCGGTTGCATTATTCACACAACCCCCTGGCAGACATTTTTGGGGCTGAACTGTTTGTTGTTTACACAGACGTGCAACGCAGATATCAAAAGAGCAGATGAAGGATCAACCAACCGGGCTCGGCTTCAACCAGCCACCTGCTAAATTGACACGTCAAATGCAGCTTTGTGGAGCAGGTTGACATGGCCACCCATGGCAGTGAATCCAAGTACTTCTTCACACTAGCAATTGTATTACAAACACATTTAACAGATTTGTTGCTGACGTGCTAAATTGAAGATTCGAATTTAAAATCTCCGTACCAGATCTGTCAATAAAAGAACTCTGACAAAGATCATTTAAAATGCAGAGAGCTCCAGTGGTTTGAGATGCGCGCCTTTGCTCAGCGCAGGGACCTTCTTAGGCACTCTAAAAGCACGGGGAAAAGAATGACACAAACAAAGGAAAAAAAACTTGAGAATTCAACTCATTTTTTACTGTATGAAAGTTTCACAAGGTCGTTTTGGAGAGTTGTGTTAACACAATACCTGAATACAGATTTGTTTCCTTGTTCTACAAGTCACGGAGCCCCGAGTCTTTAAGCGATCATTATTACCATACAAATAGACAGATCTATTTAACAACCCCTTTTTTTTTTATCGCATAACACTTATTCTTTAGTGTTGCTCTCTGAAAGGCACGGAAATGTGTCTCCCCCTCCTTTTTTTTTATTTGCAGGGAAATCGTCTTTGGGTTGATAAAGGCTCAGAGCAATAGAAGAAGTAAGGCTGACATCTTCTTAAGAGATGATAGGGGAGCCAAATCAAATAGGATGGAGCAGTCACTCTTTTCACAGATAGGTAGCTCATTTCTGGTGGCTGAGAGTTTGCATCCCTAGTGGCGCTCTGCCTGGGAAAGATAGCTCACTCGGACTCCATTCATTATTTCATTCCCTGCCTCCTCTTTTCACGTCGTTGCTACTTCTTTCTTTTTTTGCTTTAATGAGTTGCCTCTTTTTTCTCAAGTGTTGATGGGGATCTTGGAATTTAGATTTGGAGACAAAATGTTTAATCACAAGCGTTTTTTTCATTTGTGGAGAAGAGGCAAAAATCAATTATTTCCATTAGACAATGCTGATTGGAAATGAATGGAAGTGGTAGCATTTTGAAACAAAGACTCCATGGTGGCAAAGATAAGTGTCAGTCCTGCCCCCCCTGAGGTACAATATGTGGTTTGGCTTTATAAGCAGTTTGCAAACATTGCCATTCAATCTATGGAAAGGGTTTACCATGCCAATACAAACACAGTCAAAAAAGAGCCAATGTCACACTAAATCACGCAAACTTAAGATGTTTTGTAGATGTCCTGGTATGGCTGGATGCCCGTCTATCAAATGTGATCATTTAAACTTGAAAAGCGTTTACTCTTTGATGCATGTCATCAGTTGTTGAGGTTTCCTCTGCAATATAACTCCCGAGTAAGTTGCAGGAACTTTTCCAGAACACTATTTACAGCCAGCCTTAATCAATCAGGCAAAAGCTCAATATGATATTCAGCCTGGCACTTCCTGAAGAGCACTTTGCTATGATATCCCTCACATTCTTTGCAAATCCCTTTGAAAATTATTGATAAAAATGAACCTCTCTTGCAGAGGGCTCATTGAAAATAAGAATTACATGAAAGATAAAACACTTTATCGCCAGTGAAAGACCAGACAATGTACGTCGAGAAATTGGGAAGATGGCAGAAACAATGAATATTAAGTGCCTAAGAATCTAAAGCTGCTGACTAAATTGAAACTGTATATCCTGAGGGGGCAAGGTTTCCAAATTGCTAATTACTGCCTCTGAAAGGGGGATGTTTCTGATATGTTTGCTTGTGAAAGGCTGGTGCTTAATGAAGCAGTGGCTCAAGTTTTTATTCTTCATATATTCCCATTCTCCATCTTTCAGGGCTCTCTCCGGACTTTCCTCCCAGGCCAGAACAATGGTGGGCCCAGGAGCCCAGCTTCCCCACAGGCCCCAGCGAGAGGAGGCCGGGGGCTGGGTACTGAGGGAGCCGCTCAGCTTTCCGAAATATGGAGGCGACAGATAAGGTGGCAGCGGCACAGAGAGGCCCTCTCCCATGGGCCCAAGGGGAAATTTGCAGTTATTAAGAGGAAGATGAGAGAGATTAAATGGCTTTTGGACTCATTTTCACAGACTTTTATTTTTTTATTTTTTTGGGCTGCCTTCATCTGAGAGATGAAAGAAGTGGTAAATGACTTTTCTTTATTTTTGCTTCATTCAGCAACACGCTGGCTTTGAGAGACAATTCTTCATTACTGAGAGTTGTCACAAGTCATAAAACACTTATTAGTGCACTGTTGTATTAAATGGTGCAGAAGTAATATAATAACTGTAATCTACAACTAATCACAAACGCAACATGTTTTGGGATTTAGTTTGAAGAAATGAACAGAATATTACATACATGTAGGTTTATTAAGATGATGTTAAAACCTAATCTGTTGATGTGAAGCTGGGGATCGAACCGCCAACCCTGTAATTAGTGGGCAAACCGCTCTCCTCTCTTTTGAGTGTTGCAGGTGCTTCACCTGACGATGCAACGCAATCCAACGCAAACACCATAAACACTGTTGAGTTGAAACAACACCTCAAAGACAAAGTCACAGCAAAAACTGAATGAGCTTCGCAAAGTAAGATTATATTTCGTGAAAAAAATGTGAAGATTCTTTGAAACACCGTTTTCATATTTGTTGTTGGGAAAGGTCATTTTATTTTACGGATCTGTGATTTCCTAAAAAGTTTTCTGGAAAGACCCTTTTTGATACAAATTATATGGAAAATAGACTCACGTTCTTGTTTTAGACAGATTCATTGGTTGTGTTGAGTTCGAGTGATTTCGACATTTTCTTTGAAAGAATTGTTTATTTTATATAAGTCATACAGAAATGTACCTTTCTATTATAAATAAATATTATATACATTGTTTTTTGGGGTAGTTAGGGGGCTTTGACCCATGACTTTAGTATTTCTGCAATCCTACTTACAGCCCTAAATGCATGCACGTGCAGATGTTTTTCGCCTCAGAGCCCAGCACAGGAAATACAGTAAGAATACACTACAATGAAGGAGCAACACATTTTCTGTTGGGTATCAGACACCTTGCAGGGAAACTGCAGTAATGCAGGGGATTTGAAAATAGTTTACACCAGTAACCTGTCAGTTAAGAGTGTTACGATGATCGGTGGTGAAGTGCAGTGTGCTATCTGCAGCACAGCAGACTGCCTTCTCGGTCCTTATCTGCATGAACACTGGCGGTGTGACGGGCTGTTTCTGCAGCAGAGTCACAGCGAGGCTCAGACACCCGATTGGCTGGACAGCAGGGCGGAAGTGCGTCTGGTGTCCCAGCTGTGCAGGAAAACAAAACAAGGCAAGCTGCGACTGGTGAGTGCTAAAAAAAGACACAGTGGACCCTCTTCCTATTATTCCAAAACATCGTGGTAGCTGCCGCGAGCCGCATTATGACACGGTTACTATGCTAAACGCTGTTTAGCGGCGCGCGGCGCTGATCGCTAACATGAGGGAGATGTGTGGCTGCTCAGGCTGTCCTTGTGCTGATCTCATGTCAGATGTTGTTATGTAACACAGTGTGCACGGAGCATGCAGGCAGCCCAGCCTGTGTCTGCTGTCGTGTCGCTGCACGGATGCTGTACACAGCTTCCAGGTCGCTTTCTAAGCTTGTTATGAAGATGCTGCGTTTTTGTCCCTGCTGTTGATGTGCAGACGCTCGAGCAAGCTTTCATTTTGACGCCGTTGCAATCAAACAAAGGGAGCTTGAGATGGATCCTCCACAACGCTGAACAGCCAGACTTAGATGGAATTAGCCAGGGTTCATGCTATGTGTAGAAACGCTGTTACCTTGGCCATTGCAGGGCCCATAACCACACCTGGAGATCACAGCCAGACATTTATCCACTAGATCTCAATGAAGAGAGCTCCTTGTTCGATGTGCCATGTCACATCCGTTCTCAACATATGGAGAGAAGACCACTGTGGTAGAGCAAACACAGCACATTGCCATTGGCAATACCCACAGTTACAGCTTTCAATGATGGATAGAAGTGACTGTGTAATGAAATGTTGCAATATTGATACAAATTAGATTTTTACATTTTTCCAAACTCATAAACACTTGATGGTTAAAAGAACCTGACATGAATATGAGTTTTGGGCTAATCTAGAATTTAAAATACCTGAAAATCAAGATATTTCATCACATTGATGAAAAAAAATAAAAATACAAATCAAATATTGTCCCAAAAATAATCCTGCTCATTGATTGTGCAACTTTTCTCACAACGGCCCAACCCACCGAGATATGTTAAAGTGAATGCAGTCACAGGAGAAACGGTACGGCAACATTTCCTGACAATAGACGAGTAGGTCTCATGGTATACATTGTCATATTCTTAGTGATAGAATATTGGTCATCTGTGCTGCATCACAAGGCCGTTCAGCATTGGCTTCACATTCAGCTGTTTATTGCCATGGTTGTTGTATGTCAGACCAATCTATTTATTTTGACTTGAGTTGACCTGTTGTATGTTGGATCTTTGGTTTCCAGCACCATGATGGATGAGCTGGTGCAGGACCTGGTGTCTGCTCTGGAGCAGACCTCAGAGCAAAACAAGCTGGGGGAGCTGTGGGAGGAAATGGTCCTGAGTCCACTGCACCAGCGCCGGCAGATCCGGCGTCGCAGAGGCCGCAAGCGCTATCGTGAGTCGTCCCTCTATCCGCTGGAGCACAGACGGTGCTGGATTGAGGCCTCTGAGTCCAGTTTGGACGAGACTAAAGGATACAGGGAGAACTCTTCCTCAACCATCGCTGCCTCCGTGGCCAACTGCAGTGACTCTGACGACGTGACTTCAACCAACCGATGGCGCTCCGTCATGAGAGGCCCGGTCAGGACTAGGCAGCCCTCCTGGCCAGAGTCCGACTCCTTCACCGAGAATAACGCAGGACGGCATCTCAGGAGGCGGAGGAAGGTCAAACGCATGACTTCAGACATCACAGTTAGGTTGCAGCAGAACTTAAAGGTTTCTGGTGTAGATAGGAAACGGAGACACCGGCCGTCTAGGATGCAGCATCTGCCAGGATCGAAGAACAGGTCTGGCGGTTGCGTGGGAGCAGACCGACAGACCGAAGGAGCCAGGCTGATGGGAAAGGAGTGCTGGAAGAGGAAGATGGCCAAGGAACACAGAGATGCCGCTGACGAGAAGATGTCTGAGGGGTAATGTTAGATTCAAGAGAATATATCAGTATTTTATCAAACCTAACCCTTCATTCATTACAATGTTGTTACACAGTTAGGCCTTTTTGGAAAAGATCCGGCCAAATTTTGGGATTACATCAAATGCTACGGTTCATTATTTGCAGCAAAGTGTTGCAATTAAAACAAAAAAATCGACATTTAATTTACAGCATTGCAATCGAGCCAAATGTTAACCCTGTCATTGTTTGAAAAGTCAGGATTAAAACCATACTGAAAAAGGAGCTCAAAACTCTAAAAGCCCTTTTTACCCTTTAAATGGAAAGTTACCACGGCAGTTAAACCCATAACATAAAAGTCATGGGCATAACTACTATCAGACAGGAGCAATTAAACAAGGCGACATTTAGGATGATCTATACTGCCTGTCTTCATCGAGCCACATGTCAATATTCAGCGTGTCCTCAACTAAACCAAAAAAAAAAAAAAGTTTCACAATCATACCACTCCACTTTAAAGTATTGAGTTGACATTAAAAATGAATGATAGAGTCGCCTCATCTTCATCTCCTATAGCTGAGATGATCACCAGGGAGGGATCTTTGATAGTTATGCCTCTGGGCATTTCCCAGCTCATTATTTCCTTTTCGAGAAATATTGTCACAAATAAATAAGTGACTTGGTGTGGTATTGATTTGTTTTGAAATGCATTTCTTTCTTGGGCTGGGTAATTAAAGCTCGGCCTGTCCCAGTGTCCCACAGTGCTCTCTCTTGTGTGCATTTTATTTCGCTAAACTAAACGTGGCTGTAACTGGCAGCAGAAAGTGGCTTTATATTAAAACGGCGGAGCAAAGACTACAATATACCGTGGAATCAAAAAGGCTAAATGTTGCAAAGTAGATGTAGAGATATTTAAATATATGACCTGTTGGTGGCGCTAGTGGTCGATCACTTAAGTTATTCGGCTTCCTCCTCTGGTGACCATGAATGTCTTCACAAAATGTCATGGAAATCCATTTAACAGTTTTTTATTAGTGTGGCTCAAAGTGGTGGTGGTGTAGTAGTGCTGCTAGTGTGGCTAAAACACATATTTGATAAGCTGAAATCAGCAAACGTTTGCCATTTCTGCATGAAACATTACTATTGAAGCAGATTTGATTTATTTGATTTATTCATTGAGTAATTGTTTCCATTCCACTGTTATTTATCTTTACAGTAACTTGTATGTTTGCACCTTTAAGGGTGATCATACCAACAAAAACTATATTTTTTCAGAATGTGTACTTGATGTTTTGGCACTTAATACCTCATATGGATCACATGCATCATCAACTGATGTGGGCAGTTGAGTTGCGTGCTAATATAACGTTCACAGTCCTTAAACCTCCCAATCTCAATGTCCTGTCATGCTCCTGCACAATGTATTTCGTCTGCTGATCTCATTATCTGTTGATCACATAAAACACGTAAGAAGAAGACATTTGAGGTAACCGGTAATGGGACAGACAGGAGGCTTTACATCATCTGGTTTAATTTGCGCTGACCTCCCTGGCCCCTAAACGGTACTTGTTTTCTTACTTTATGGAAAAATCAATAGCCGTTCTGACAGAAAACAGCTCCGGAGAAGAAATAAATGGGAACACCGTTGGCACGCTGTCAATCATTTCTCACTTACACAATGCCGACGCTCTTGATTGCTGCTCAGTAGACTGCCACACTGTACCGAGGGCTCGACAATCTAATGGATAAGCTGTAGCGGAGGCAAAGGATACGAACAAATGGCAGTGATGAGGAGTTGACAGTGGTACAACAGCAATATTTATACTCGGAGAGTGTACGGTCCATTTATTGTCAGACACAGACGCCATTGTTGAAACGTCTTTTGAAGCAGTCGGATTCCTTTAGTCTCCTTTCGTTCCGTGAACCTTTCTCATATGTGTGAGTGTTTTAAAACATGCCGCTCCTCCTATGTGCCGACAGAGCGGAGCTTTGCCTTCAGCCACCCAAGTTCAAGGGGAGCAGATGTCGGCAGCTCCAGTTGGGCTCCACATCCTTGATTAGACCTGGCCCAGCCTGCTGGCATGTGAGGCCACCTGGCATCCAGGCTGGCCCCCAGCAAGCAGGCCTCACCTGTGCGTAGACGCTGTCCTGGGCTCAGCCTCCGTCTCCAGCTGCGAGCTGCTACTGCTACTACCAGGGAAAAAAAACAAAGCCGTCGTTCTCACACTCGGCTTATTCGTGCTGTAATTTATATTTTTTGGAAAAACTCGATGAGGAATTTTTGGGAAAGCAGTGCAGCATTTGCCGAAGTTAATTTTTCATAAATCTCTGCGACTAATCCAATTATTGCAGCTCGGGGATGGTGGGATAACCTTATAATCAGACGCCCATGGAAGAGGGCATGGATTTGGGTTGGGGCGGCTTGTTTGAAGAGCCCACAGATCCATTGTTGTCAGCGCTTTGCCCCCCCCCCCCCGCCCCCTCTGTCTCTGCCTCTTCTTTATTCCTCTGCAGAATGAGCCCGGGCTCAATAAACGACGGCTAGCCTGTAATCTCTGTGCAAACTGGTCTGCCTCTCCCAGGAGCTGAGGATTATATACGAATGATTAGTGCTCATCTGGATACAGTGTTTTGCTTCACCTCTTTGGCTTGTGTAGAGACAATAGGGCCACGTGGGGACTTAAGTTCAGCACTGAAACACTGGAGTGCGGTTTTTGTTTTTGCCCTTGCCTTTGTTTCGCCATGGACATATGGTATTTTATGTAATTAAGACTTATTTGTTTTTTTATAGCACTTAATCCAAAGTAGAATATCTTATGACTGGGAGGAGTGTGTGTGTGTGTGTGTGTGAGCCAAAGACCAAGTCTGCACAAAATGTTTGTCAACTTTTCTTGGCAAAGGTCACTGCTGAAGAGAGAAGAGAGTGTTTCTTTTGGTCCTAAGAAAAATGGGTGCTTCAATTATTCATGGCATTAATTAGGCAGTACTTAATGGAACCGGTCTCACATTGGCCCTGTGCTGCTCCCAGCGACATCACATTACACCTTTAATACGGATAAATACTTACCGTAATGGCTGTCTCTAATTAATTGTTTGTACCTGTGATTCTTTTCAAACTTTGAACAAAATCCCTCCAAAATGAAGCAAACACATTTTTTCTTACTTAGAAAGTGGAAGAAGTTGAGACGCTGCTCATCACTGGTTCCCAAAGAAAGCTTGCAGAATGAAGCATACAATTCAAAGTTGTTGTTTTTGTAGGGCTTGTGGCTGTGTCCTCTATATACTGATGTTGCACTGCTGTGTGCTCCAGATGCCAGCCAATGTGTCCAGAGGTGGGGTACAGCTGAGCCGGGGCCTGGGGACTCAGTCTGGACAGAGGCCTGAAGGGGTGGGACGGGGTGGAGGGACGGTCCAGGACTGCTTGACTAGGCCTGACATCCTCCAGAGGCCTGCTCCCTCTCACATCTGCTTCTTGCGGATGGATGTGAGGGGAGATGATGCAGGACCATCTGGCCAGGAAGACACGCAGGCTGGACGGACGTTTCTCAGATCCTGCCGTCACTTAGAGGCCTGTGCAATATGGAAAAGCGGCGTGTCAGCGCATATCTGACCCTCCAGCTTTCTCCTATAAGCAAGGTCAGCAATGGAAAACAAGGAGCAAAATGCAAGGCAATCAAGAGCATCAGTGCCCATCTTTCACAACAGTAGTTTGAATCAAAATCTATTTTATTTATTTATTCTTATGGTTTACAAATGTCACAAAAAAAGATTTCTTCCTAAAACGGTTCCAACATTTAAAAAAATCGTGTCACACATCAAAGGACTACAGCTGAAATTGTTTTAATTTAAGTTGAAGTGACTCCTTAAAACAGCTGGGCACTTTAGTGAATAAACGGTTTGTTGGGGACTCATTTCATCTGTGAATCAATACACATTAGTGAGCGTTTACGGCACATGGCAACATATACTTTATGAGAATGACTGTATTCACCCGGTGCGATGAAGTGACTTGTCCTTAAAGCTAAATGGTATTCAGAAAAGGTCCTCTGGAAAAAGGATGATATTTATAAAGATTTATGTCGTTATTGAATATGTGTGCTTGACACATTCGCTTGTTACAAGTCAGCAATGACGGCATTGTCTGAGCGAGAAAATCCTTTTTCGTCCCTCCATCTGTGTCAACTCCACCCCCCGATCCCCCTCCATGCCCTTCGAGTGTCTGGAGGTCTCAGTTCAAGGTGGCTGAGGTGTGAGGAAAGGCAGAGAAACCCAGGGTGGTCTGGGGGTAGCATGAGGGGGCTCAAAGGGTGTGGAGGCATTGTAACAGGGGTTTGCCCCGGGGGTGTGGAGAGGAGCGGCGGCGGAGCAGCAGTCCATGGCAGTAAGCAGTGGCCGCCCACGCAGCAGATGTTGGCCGGTCGCTGTGTGGAAGCGGCACGTCTGTGGCTCGCTCTGTGCGCGGGGGGCACACCCAGAGGGAGGGGCGGTTCAGGGGAATGTGTTTCGCTCTCCTGTCATCCTCCACAACGCAGGCCAGATTAGATTGGAGCTGACAGCGGAGGATATTCAATTAGATTGTGCATGTCACTCAGTGGCTTCGATCAGAGCCTCTCCTCGTGCCTTTGTGTTTGCTATCGCAACGAGGGACAACGCCGCGCTGTCTGTCTTTCTCTTTCCATTGATGTCGACCTCTAGCTCCGGACTTCTCCATTATTTTTGTTATTGAATGCTACATGTTAAATATTGACATTACACGGCCATGTCGATCTTTGATTGACGTTGTTCACTTTTCAGATGCTGTAGTGTTGTCTGACCCAAATAACCCATCAGGTTTGAGATGACAACTCAAAGCGGAGTTCTTCGCCCTCAAACGTCGTTGATATTACGCAAACGGGTCGGTGACGATCATTCGCATGTGATGTTTTTCTTCTCGCTTGCAGGGAAACCAGCAGCACATGCAGCAGTGACCCCGGTCTGTTCACCAACGATGAGGGAAGACAAGGTATTAAAACGTTAATACCGTTAACATACCTTTGGCACAACAGCTTAAATCACTTATTGTGGTTCAGTCTGGTAAGTAAAGTAAAGACGCAGAAGAAGTGTTGATGAGTCGTCAGATGTGGACAGTAACCTGCTGGACTCTGAGGGAATGCTGGGGCTAGAGAGGGAGGTTTCCATACAACGGGCTGGTTGCTGGGCACCCAGGCGACTCTAATAAGACGTTGTCATGTCGTGTTAATGAGCGCTGAAGCCTTTGCTAATCTCATTAGCCGTGGTGGGGCCAGGCGGCCTCTGATTTAACAGTTGTCACTACACCTTGACTGTGAGAGGCATGGTTCCTGCGTGTTCTTTGCTGACTGACAGGCCTGAGCAGGAGCTTGCCGTCTGGGGACGAAGCTGCTGATGTCTGGTTGGTGTGTAATTGAAGGAGCGGTTTACCCTTAAAAGATGCACCCGCGTGTCGGCTCCAGCTACACTGGAGTTTGTAGGACCACCAAACATACAGCAACTTAGCTTCTCCCAAATTGAATGATTAAAAAAAAAAAAGCCCAAAGAAATAATGCGCTACTTGATTTTTTTTTTGGACAAAGCAATTTCTTCGGCGGTGGTGCTTTTGACTTCGGCATTGCATTCAGCAAATGCACGCTAGAAATGTATGCATGCCGGTCGATGCAACATCTTCCCTGTCCCCGCGTACAGGTGATGACGAGCAGAGTGACTGGTTCTTCGAGGGGGACTGTGGAGTCGGGAAGGGCGTGGCCGGCCTGCTGCCCAGCTGGGAGTCAGACAACCAGCTTTCCCTCGAGGACAACCGGGCCCCGCCTACTTTCCTGCAGCCAGCACGGCCCTCTCAGAGAGGTAGCGGACGATTCTGTGCTTTAGACACAAATTCTTACCGACATCAATTTCTTTTCAGACCATTTTGCAACACAGAAAGATAAATGTGCTTTTTTGCTGTTGCAGGGTATCGGTATCATTCACCTCTTAAGCGAGTGCCTGGCTCTGCTTCTTGCTGCATTAGGAAGGACAGGAGGCGGCTTCCCAGCCAGGTTAAAGCCCCTTCCTCTTTTGTAGAACACCGTTATAATCTTTCTTATAGTCTTTGTTTCTTACTGTGTATCTTTGTTTTACAGAGCAACGGCATGCCAGTGTTTGTAGAGCGACTGAGACAATTCTCCCAAGATCCTTACCAGAGAGAGTAAGAAATACTGGTTAATAAAACTCTTTTAAATTGTTGCAGAACTCTGTTTCCGTCATGATTTTGCACCGAGTGACTTTACTTTGATTGTCTCCTTTTAGCCTTTGGCTGCCTTCTGTTGGAAAAAGAGACCGAAGCCAGGTATGTTGCAGTACAAGCGTTATCTTTTTGACCCCAGTTTGTTCAGACTTTAATGGTGAAAATGCAAAAATCTAAATTTTATTGGTACTTTCAATTTCCAGTTGAGCCCTTTGTGCCCATTACCAGTGTGTCCTATTGACATGGTGTCAGAGAGCTCCCGTCTCAGATGTTCCACCTCAATCTGCAGAAACAGGTAGTTGATGCCATGTGTTAAATATCGCAGCCTTTCAAGGGCCTATTGGAGACACCGTTCCATGTTTTCGATCAAAGCTCAATATATTGATGGACAAGTCTATGGCTTTTTCATTGAGACAAATCAGTTACGGAGCATAGGTCGCTGTTAACGAGAGTACCGGTACTCTTTGTTAAGATGATGCCTCAGAGACTGTGTGACTTTAAAGGAGTTCATTGTTAGCCCATTTTTTCTGCATAAATTAGTGAATTCAATGCATGTTTCATGTTGCAAATACACTATTGGAGTATTTAATCTGATGCATATTCTTTGTAGTGGTATACATATGTGCACATCCATCGTATCGTATTCATTTTGTTGTCATTGGCTTTACGTCCCCATTGCTTGGGATCTCACAGAATAAAATGCTGTATGTAAATAAATAGTAAAATAATAATAATTACAAAAATAGCCTTTTTTTTTCTTTAAATGTTTCTTTTCTTTTGACCTTATTATAAACTAATTTGCAGAAAAGTATTGAATTGGTAGCCGTTTCCTTTGGTACAAACTGAGCATGCAAATTTCATTAAGATGGCAAAATACAAAAGTTACAATCACGCATTGGTGTTCCACCAAATAACGTAATAACTCATGCTTAACATGTGCTGTGCATGAACAAATCCTTTTGTTTGCCAAAAAGTCACTCGCACACAAAGAAATCTATCGCATGCCTTCCTACACAGTGACGTTACTTTGTGTGTGGTCAGTGCGACCCTGTTCTCCAGGACCCCAAACAGTAGATTGGAGTTGATCCCGGGCCGAAGTCTGAGCTGAACTGACAACAGGCAGCTACAGTTGGATGCAGCAACACTTAAATCCAATAGTTTTCAAGGTCAGCATTCCCAAATAGAGAAACACTACGTGTTGACATAGTTGTAATGCAGATTCAAATCCCTGCATTTCTGGGACGACTAAAATAAATAAAAAGTCAAATAAAGATTTTTATCCAAAAGATCTTTGTCAAAGCATCACATCGCTCCCAGTCATCCCTGGAACTGTTGGATCTGCATGGGGGGCTATTGAGAAGCCGCTTAGCCCCCTCGGTCTCGAGTCTGTGGGACTCCTCATTGTATTGTTTCCACTCTGCCTATTTATGGTGCATTCTTAATTTTGTTTCACACACACGCTTCTTCCTCCCTCTCTCTTGGGTTATTTCACAGAGCGCTCCTTGATGAGGGGCAAAAACACGACTGCTATGAAAAGCCCCCGACTTCTTAGGGCTTTCTTTTCTAAACTGGCCCTTTCTTCTCCACCTGAAAGGTTCCTTCAGATTCCAGTTTGAGGCATTGTGAATACTAATTTCTCTCTGTTAAGAAGCCCTCATATCCCTGCCATGCTCTCATTTGAATGGCGGACTCAGGGGAGACCTCTTAATTCCTTTATAGTGGGATTCAAGACCCTTCACTTCAAAAAGTATAAATCATACTCCCAAATGAATGAGGGAGAGAGGGGGGATTGACGAGGGCGGCTTCTGATGTGTCCCGTTGGACGGCACAAGCTGAATCTATCTCCCCAAGCTGCTCAAATCCACTCTCCAGTGAGACGGTTGCTCTGTCCTTACGGCCCAGCTCTGCACACATAGCACCCATCTACTCCCTTTAACTTCCTCCAAAACACACATTCACATGCAAACACAGCATCAGCTACAGTTATTGTTTTGCATGACAATGAGGAATGCTGTAATTGCTCATGCATGCTCCCTAACAAACTTGAAAAGGTCCACTCCTGATCTCACTTCACTATATTTTCATTTCTTTCGAGCCTCTTTCGGGAATGATCGATTTCTAGCGCTGAGCTCCCCCATGCGTCTGACTTTTCTTTGTTTGCAAACACCCTTGAGAGAAAAGTGTTTTCTCTGTGGGCAGAGTGTAAGCATTAATCTTGTACCGCGGCCAGGTTGAAATGATACTGTATTAATAAAAGCTGTCATCTCCCGTTTGCAGCGAGTTGACGGCGACAATCGGAGACTTGATGTTAAGTGGTAAAGGCGGTATGAGGGTTGCATGCTGTTTATCCTCGTATCGGCGTGGGGATAGCTGCAATGCTTTGTGGGATTTGGCCGTAATGCTCGGGGCAGGCAGCCACGTTAAAATGCATAACTGCCTCCCACCTGATCTATTGGCTTATTTATTTCTAAATGACACTTGTGCTGTGAGATAAATCATAGTCTTACACCCACTCCCTTCCCAGTTTTCATTTTAATTGTGAGATCTCGGTGTCAGCAGTTAGTATATTGGTGTGAGTGGCCTATTGATTATTGATTTGGAGCTATTGATTATGTTCCCTGGAGACCCTAATCCTTTCTGATTCATTTGAATACCTCTATTAATCTTGAGATCCTGCTCACACCTGAAGCGCCGTGTACCCTAATGAAAATAGATGGCCATTTTGTAACTGCGGCTCTTCACTCCTCTTGATTTGTTATTTTTAATTGATATATTTGCTTTTGGATGTGGGCGCCAAAATTACAATTGACCCCGTGTCAGCGCTGCTTTATTCTGTACCCTAAGGGACTGCACTGCATTCAGAAGCGTCTCATGTGACCTGAAAAATCTATCTTGGAGACTTTTCCCCTCAGTGTCCTTGTGTCTTTGACAGAATTGAGTTGTTGTTGTTGGCCGTCTTCATTACATATCACTGTTTTTTCATTGCTCATTGCCTCTAAGTCAATCTTTGTTTTCTCATCATAGTTTCTGTATATTTAGGGACAAAACAACTGGCTAACATCTGTCACACTGTTTAAACTGATGAAGTAACAGATGTTAAGTAATAAAAAAACAGTGTTCTGCATTGTTTTTCACCACTCCTCTCAGTTTTACACAGAGCCATGTAACATGCTTATTAAAAGCCATTGGGTTCGGCTCTGAGATGAATGGTGGTGTTTTGCCTTGGTTAATGAGCCAGCTGATGGTATTCTCATGTTTGATTAGCATTGTGCTGAGTATCTCAGTGGGCTCCTGGCGGCGGCCCCTGAGCGGCTGTGCCTCTCCGCTCTCAGCGGCAGGGGAGGGCCCTCGCCTCCCTCCAGGCTGCAGGGGCCCTCGAGTGCCTCGGCCTCGGTGTAATGAGGGAAGAGATGGAGGGATGGACCTCCACACATTCGGACCAAATGCATCAGGGTATTACTTTTAATACCGCAGGCGTGCCCCGTGAAATAATGCGACGTTGTTAAACGGGGATCGATTTTCGAATTAAAAAGTTAGTTTGCAAAGATTTACTGTGGGGAGTTCAATGCCTGAGCTCTTTATCAGGGGCGCAAATGGCTGGTTATGTGCTGTCCGACAGCGGTACGATTGAGGGATCGATAGGCGCGTGATTTACTAACTGGAGTACAGGTAATCAATAAGTATAAAAGTAAATGAAATATGCATTACTGGGATTTTATTAGAGAGGGGTAGCAGGGAGAGAATAACGGTCAGGCCATTTATTTTTATATCTATTGATTATACAACATAGAGACTTCGCTCAAAGCATGCGCCGCACAGCTCTCGACACCCCGCCACTACACACCCGTCATGTGATTTATGGGTGTTGAGGTCATGGAACATGCTGCCTGTTAAAAGGCTGCCCTGACGGGGCCTTATTGTAGCATGTGCCTGGTAGGGTTGTGGGCTTTGTGTTGCCTGCAGTCCAAAATGAGCCACGCTGGTTAACAAGGAGCTCTCGTCTGTTTCAACCTCTGTTGTTTTAGCAATCAGACAGTTATGCTCATTGGCTTTTTTTTTTTTCAAACAGCACACCATGTTCATTAAATCCTCTCTGAGATACAGTTTTGGATAACAAATAGAATATGCAAGATTTTAACTTCAGCCTTTTTTCCTGTCATATCTTATTGTAGCACTGACTCTCTTCTCTCTCTTTGACTCAGTCTGTCCCCCTCCTCCATACACACTGCACCCCCCACATCCCCCCAGAGTGATGGAGCGGACCTTGACCTTAACTTTACATCCCTGAAGTCAGGGCTATTAAGCTTGTGGGCTTTTCCGATTTCAGGGCTCCTGACATATGACACGGGAGCCATAGAGCAGGTGTAATTTGTTTACGTGAACTCTGCAATGACTCATGCCACACGCACCCACCACCTCTCCTCATCGAATATTCTCTCCGGTGAAAATATGTATTAATGAAGAAAAATTAAGATGTGGCAAAATATGCACCGTACTGAGACTGAATGTAAGCTGCTGTGTTTGCAAATATGCCCGGCTGGCTTTTATTGACTTTTGTGAAATGTATTGGGTTTGTACATGTTTATTTGTGTACTGTGGGCGGGAGCTGCATCATCACATTGTGGGTAACGTTTGCTCACTCTGTCTGTGTCCCCCCCCCCCCCCCCCCCCAGGCAGACTAATGTCTCCTGTGCATATCAGTCCCAAAGTGACATCAGGAGGAGGAGGACAGCGGAAGCTGTGTCCGTCACAACATCAGGTACCCTCCACACATACTAATGAACCTTTGGCCTCTTTCAAATTCTTCATCCACAAATACAGATTCTTCATGTGTTCAGGACATGGTTGCTACGAATGTTGACCATATTTAGTTATCCAGAAAGCCCATGTGCATGTGAATGACTTTTTCAGGTTTATCTATTTTCAACAATGCATCTGTCCAGTCTTGAATGAGCAAAGCACTGCTGTCTCTCCTTTTTCAAAAACAAATCTACTTTGGCAACAGTGAAAGCTACAGATATCCAGTTATTATGGTGTTGATTTGGCAATTTGACAGAACCCTTATTATACCCAGATTGGGGTTGGGCTGAATACAACCTTTTATCACAATACACATGATCTTGAAAACTTAAATCCCAAACTTTTGAACAGTGGCACATTACCACAGTGTGATCCCCCGTGTGGCAGCGGGGATCTGGATTTCTCCTGCTGTGATCGTCCTCCTGCAGGTTAAAGAGGCAGAGCACGGGGCAAGTTATCCGTTCCGCCTTCGGGATGCAAGTGTCTGTTGTTCGACCAGCGAGTTCGGACTATTAACTTCGGCTTTTTCTTCAAGGCACCAATGTTGTTTCACCTACTTTTAGCAGTGTGAGTCGCATTGGCGGCGCAGGGTGAAGGTATGTGCAGGTCTATATAGCCATGGTAACGTCATGGCTGTGTCACAGGGACTTCCTGGGGTTCCCGTGGCTCTCGTCCAATGAGGCACCAATGGTGAACATGTTAATCAGCACGGCAGCCTCATCATTAGGCATGTTAGCATGGTGATGTTGGCATTAAACTCAAAGCACAATTCTGCTTAAATGCGACCTCCCAGAACAACCAGAAGTTAATGCTGTAGACTCTTAGTCTTGTTCATACATTTCTGTAATTCCATAGAAATTACAGAATGCAAAATATTCGGTGGGTTAACAGCAGTGCACAGGTAGACTTGGTAATTGTGTTACGTTTGGCGTTTCCTGTTGAAAGCAAAAGAAGAAGAGAAGTGTGATGTGGAGTTCGTCCTATTGGAGTTGGCACTGAGCAGCAGGCTTTGTGTCTTTTTGGACCAGTGGAGCTGCCTTTTTTCATTAGTCATGGCTCGCGCCTTGTGTCTTTGCCGGATTGAAACCTGAATTGGTTTGTCCACCTTTTCTTCTGCGTCCCCTCTCCGTGCTCGACTCCTGCAGCAGCCGTTTGTCATTTAAATAACAAATGCTGGTGGTTCCCTGATTTAGTGAGGGGTGCAGACCTCTGATGTATATTAATATTGTCGCACGGCGCACTGTACCAGGATCCATCATTCATTTGGATAAAAGAGGTGGAATTTGAAAACAGCCAATGCTTTACTTGGACACAGATTGCATCCATTCATTGCACTGAGTGATGGAATGGCCAGCAATTCTGTCCTTCACCTCCCCAGCGCTGAGCCACTTCCCATAAAAGTAAAAAAAGGGATTCACCCCTGGCCCTTGAGGACCCCTCATATTCAACATGTGGAACGAGGGGCATCCCTCAGTTTCTCGACAGTTAACAGTCTGTTGTAGGAAGGGGAAATACACGAGTTGCAATCTTACACAAAAAACTGATTAATGTTATTCGTGTCATCCGTGCAAAACAGCACTGTAGCATTGTGCTATTCAAATAAGTGCGATATTTTCTAATGTGTTTTTTAAAAGGGAGATACTTTAATGTACTCTGAGACATTTTATTATGATGTGTTTGCTAAATTGCGTAGGAGAGACTCTGATTGGCACAGCCCCCCCCCCCCCTCAGCCCCGCTCTGAGTGTTTTCCTGCTTCTTGAGTCTAGTGCCCCCTGTCCACCATGATTTATCATGCATCCCATGTCGTCCAATGTCAGTTTCTGCAGCTGCAACTGCTCTGTATAAATCTTTACTTTGGCAGCCTGCTGCACCATGTCTCTGCTCAGTAATCTCACCTCCGCCAGGAGATGCACATTCACTCTGACAAGCTTTCACACGCTCTGTGTACACATTTTGGTTTGTTACCATTCTGACATAAATGTGTTCAGAAACAGGATCAGATTCAGTGATTTGTTGAGGGGAGTTGTTTTCTGGTAAACATCTTGTTTGCATGGAAAGATTGTTTACCGCATTTAGGTTAAAGAACGGCGTGTTGCTCTTAGTGAACTCGACAGCCGAGTCTTTGTTTGAGTTAGCCAGAGGAAGTGGATTGTTGTATGTGTTCGTGGTTGATTTGAAACTCTGTAATCAGGAGTGAAAATGGTCTGCGGCTGGAGGTGTCTTCCAGGTCTCCGTGGGGAATTACTGAGGCGGTACCCAGCTGTTGCTTTGTCTTCTTTCTTTACCCTTTTAGCACTGCCGTGGAAGTGCTGAAGCTGGTTGTGAAAAAAAAATACCACAAAAACTTATCAAGCCAGGTATCTGTTTGGATTAGATGACCGCTCCATTTCTCAGCCGTAAATTGGCCATTTTCTACTTTTTTCACTATAAATCCATCAATCCAACAATCCAACAAGTCCCGACTCGATCTAGAACAAAGCCTTTCAGTTTTCTGCGAAATGTAGATGGTTGTTATTAAAAATACAGATTGAAATTGTCACTTAAACTCGATTTATTTGGGCTTTGTCTTTCGCAATTAAAAAAAAATATTGATTTGTATTCTGCAATGAGTGAATAACAGAAAAATCACCATGTCGCCCAATGATCGAGAGTGAAAATTAATACATTCTACACATTCCACAGTTTTGGGAGAGTTATTCGTCAGGCAAAGATGAATCAGTATATGTAAAGATCCTGAAGCATTTTAATAGCCTTGGCCGGTCTCACACAGACTAATTAATTATTGCCATTTTACTCCTCCCCTGCTGTCTTCTACTGTATAATGCCCTTCATCTTTATCTCTATAAAGGGATGATGGTAATAAACCCAAACTTGAACTTATGCAGTGTGCTTAATTCCAGGAAGAGTTTGGAGTAAATAGCCAGGGTGTGAAGTCCGTGTGATTAACCTCGTCAGACTGTTAGTGCGCCATCTCTGTATGTTGCAAAGTGCCACATTTGGGTTCCCATGTGGAGGCCGGCCCCTCGGTCAGCCCTGCCGCCTCTCCTCTCCCCTCTGTCTTTACGTGTCTCCTTGCCCGAGCAAGACAGCTGCGTGACAGATCACCTGCGTCTGAGGCCCGCCGTGTTCCTGCCCGGCGGTCCGGCCCCCTCTCATTAATGCCCAGGCTGGTGCGAGGGCCGTATGGCAGCACAAGACAAATAACGCTACCACTCAGCCATCACTTCTGCTGACAGAAATGCAGCCCACCGCACTATTTCGCCCTCTCCGGCTCCACTCCGCACCCTGCTCGCGTCCTTCAAAAACCCCCTCCGTCTCCTCCGTCTCCACCTGCACCTGCCTGCGCTGCTTCACCAAACTTTCACGGTGTTTTTCGCTGTTGCTGGAGGCTGAGTTTAACACTCAAACCCACACAGGTTGACACAGTGTAGCCACGAACCCGCTGCCTTTGTAACCACTCTAATTGTTTTTTTGTTTGTGGAGACACATTTGTTTTTAGCAGCTCAGTCTGTCAGAGGCTTCTTTACTCGCCACTTTTGTGCAAACCGGGAGGTCTGATTTGAATGTCCTATTTTTTCAATTTTGAAAAGAATGGTGTGTGTGTGTGTGTGTGTGTGTGTGTGTTTGCATGAGAGAGAGAGAGAAGGAGAGTGAGCAGGAGAGAGAAACACAAAGGCTAATCATTAAAGAGCTATTCAGCCCTGTTCATTTAAGTGTGGGAATCAGCAGGTCCATTACTGTCAATGTGTAATTAGCTGATTAATAAACACGGGGAAGGGGAGTTCTCCAGGAAGGTCTGTAATGATTGTTTTTAGAGAGCATCACATGAGAGCTTATTAAGATGGTAAGATGGTTCCATTCAACTTCCCATTATCACCCACAATAAATGCATGTACTGTAATTCTCCCATTGACAGAAAACCATTGCGTTGTAATGTTTTTATCGACTTTGATGTAAAACCAGTTGAGTGTAAGTGTAGCTGTTCCGGACAAATGAAAGTATCTTTTATCTAAGCTGTTGATTATTCACATTCAGCATTTTTTAAATATCTTATATTGTACACATTCATTTACAAATATACGATGATTTTAATGATGTAAGTTAATGCTTTGTTATTTACCTACAACCTATACATACAGTATAACCAATGGTGGAGAGTAACTAAGTACATTTACCCAAGTACTGTACTTCAGTACAATTTTCAACTACTCGTACATTACTTGAGTATTTCCATTTTTTGCTTCTTTATACCTCGATTTCAACATATGTAAATCTTATAAATACAACGTATTGTTAAATGTTAAACTGTGCTCCCACACTTTTTTGGCTTGTGACTCCTTCTACATAACCAGTGTCAGATCAGATGTCTCTTTTTTGAGTTTCACCAAAACAACGTTTCCCCTCTGAGGCCCAAGATTATCCAATATTTTACAAAAGCTGGAAAACAAATCTGAAATTAGTTTTTCCCGTATCCCATCAATCATCTCACAACCCCTTATATTTGTCATTGAAACATTTATAATGCTGAATATATTACTGAAGTAGAATTTGGATTGCATTGACTTGATTTTATGTTAAATTGTTGTGTTTGTACTTTTAGCTAAAGTAAAGGATTTGAGTCATTCCAACATGCAATGAGCTCAGCATGAGAAAGTTGAATTCCGGGTGCAGCGATTGTCACTTCCCTCGATTTGTGATGTTAAATGTTTAGTTTTTTAAATACCTGCTGTCTTGATCACAATGTTACAATGTGTGTAAACAGCTTATCCTGACTGTGACCGTGACCTAGAACAGAGGCTTGTATTTGGAATGCCCCTGTGCATGTTAACACACTCACAAACTAAACGTTCCCAGCAATTTCTGTGTATCTGTCAAATATGAAAACCACTGAAATTTTGATCCAAGCCTTTGACTGTGCTTAACCTGAGTGTTTGGGTTGAAACTCGGCAACGGTTAGTCATCGGTCCCTCAAGAAATATTAATCAATTATCTTGCCCGCCGGATCAGTTTGGGGAAGAAGTCATCTGGAAAGAGGCACAAGCAGATATAATGGGAAGGAGCAAAAGCACATGCCAGTGAATGCTGTAATGCCTAATCCTTTGAGACAGCCCACAGCCACAATGTCACTTCTAGTTCCCTTGTCCTCTGCTCTGGGACTGCCTCGCAAATGTCTTGTGTGACCGCCGCTAACTTTTTTTTTTTTTGGGCAGGCCAGAGAAAGATTTATTTATCAAGCATTGTTAGGGAGAGCAATTGTTTTAGAGTTCCTCTGTCTTCTGCAAAAATTGGCCCCTTTTCTCTTTGGGGTATTTCCCTTCACTCCCAGAGAGAAGCAGCTTTAAAGGTGAGCGAGAGATCAAGACAAAGAGCATCTTTAAAAAGGAAGCTAGTCACTGAGATGAGAAGGTGTGATGAATGAAGTTAAAAACATACAGCTTCTTACACTGCATAACCGAAGGAGGGGGGGAGAGTTAAGCCATAGAAGCAGCACAGATTGGCCTTTTAATAACCATGTCCACAAGTCATATGGGGCCAAATTGGATTTGGCTCACTTGACCAAAACCTCATTAATATTTAACCTATTTAAAGAGGATTGCTTCAAAGTTGTATTTTAATATACCTAAAACGCGAGCGAGCGATCCATGAGTCGTGGACTAAATAATTATTATTAGAAATAATTGTTATTTGTGTGGGTATCTTTCACTGTTTTTTGTCAATGCTGTGTTACATGTGCATGTATATATCTATTTCCCTGCAGCTTGCAACCCATTTCACAAGGATCACCGGAGAGAAGAGGCAGAGGGAGCCGGCAACACCTCAACCCTAGAGGCCGTGGGACCAAGTGCACCAGGTTCACAGAGTTTATCTTTTCTCCAGAGGCACCACGAGGAACCTGAACAGGGCCGGACAAGCACACTTAAGTGACAAAGGAAAAGCTATTGTTCCAGAAAATGTTAAAGGCCAAAACGCCTTTTGCTGCACAAACTTTATGACAAAAAAAAAACCACAAAGCACATCATTACTCATCAAATCAGCATGTTACTGCTAGATCCAGTCTCTCCAGAAGTATAATAAGCAGGACAAATGTTAATGCAATCAAGCCTTGTTAAGCCCTCTGCCATCTCCTCAAAGCAGCTTCAAGAGGCTCCTTGTTTGACTCAAGACTGGACGGCTCCTCCTGTTTCCACCACACGGTCTCCAGGCCACCTGCTACCACACAATCCAACAATTATGTCCACTCGAGCAGCGCAGCGTTTGTCAGCGGGAATACTGACGGAGGATCGTGAGGCTGGATAGCTCTACTTTACGGCAGCCAACGATGGCTGCGTAGGGCGGCACGAGAGCGCTGCGACGGGAGAGCATCAGAATGTTTAGCGACCGCATGCTGCTACAGGGTTCAGAAAGGCGACCACCGGTAGAGAGCCACACAAAGTACAGGCCTCCTATTAGCATGGATTTGAAAAGCTACAGTTTGTACAAAGGTGCTCATTAGCACAACACAGAGGGAGTGTAGTCGCGGTCCTTGGAGGGCTGCCTCTGTTCCCTTTAGCCTACCTTCCATATTCAAATTTCCCCAAATGTATTTAAGTTCAAGGCCAGCTGTAAATCTGTTTGAACAGCCTGTTTTTCAGCAGTGGTGGATTAGTTTGCTTTTGGGGCTGTGCAGAGAGCAGCCAGCAGAAAAGGGTTGGAGGAGACAGGACAGGAGAGTCACACAATGTATTTTCACCTACCCTTGGGGTATACATTTCCCCGCCTCCCTCGGCATCGGATGCATTAAAAGATCAATGGCAGCAAACTGTGAGATCAGACACAATACTTCTCGCCAAGCTGGTAAACAAGCAGTATTTTCAGAAAAATACATTTTTATATAGGAATCAAGTGAAGTACATTGGGCTTTACCTAAACCACATACAGGTGATTACTGTCTTTAAAAATGCAAGACGTACTCGCATACATAATCTTTGCTGGAGAGTGTCTTCAAAACGTATTTTACGGTCACATTTTGACATATTTTTAAATCTGAAATCTTCACCTGCACCAAAAAGAATAGTTTTTTTTTTAATAATAATTACTAAATAGTGAAATGAACTGCATTATCACCAGCTACATTCTTTTTCAGAAACTTTAAAGCCTTATTGAAGAGAAGAATCTCATTTAGCAGAATGGGATTTGCCAATTAACGTGAGTTATACGTCTGCAATAATCCATCTGAGGAAGCTTTATGTGATCATGTTGGCCAGGGATGACATTTATAAATGCTGTGTGTGCACACTCATCTAAATGGATGCCTCACACACGACATCCTGCCACAGGAATCAGTCAAAATGAGGCAGCCCCCCCCCCCCCCCCCCCCCCCACACACACACACACACCCATGGCTAGTGCTGCTGGGTCCGCTGCTGTAGCTTGACCAGGGAGTCCAGCAGCACCATGGGTTCTTCCCACACAAGAAACACACGGTCCAGACTGAATACGGTTATCATTTTTTTTTTTTAAAGAAGCTTTTGATAAATACATTGCTGGCTTCTTCAAGACATATGCCCCTGGACACGTTGACAAGTATTGACTGTGTAGTGTTTTAAGGAGAGCTTCTTGCTGTTGCCCGATCCGTCAGTGTGTGTTTTGGTGCCAAGGCATTGACAGGTAAGGAAGACGCATCAGTTCAGATACAGTTCCATTAGTAGCAGGAGGGGAAACACCTCCCCTGCCTCTCTGGTAATTAGCAGTCACCATAATGACATCTCAGCCAGACCGTATGCCCCAAAATGTATTTCCAATGACCAGGAAGTGGGGGAATGGCTTCCGTCCAGCCAGTCAATTGCCCTGTTACAGTTAAGGAATCCAGCAGGCTGGTACCACTCATATTTCATCCGAGGTAAAGATTACCTGTCAGGCCCATGGGAGATGTATTGATCTGTTTTCCTTTTTCCGCCAGCAATCACCTGCCAAAGGCACCTAGGAGGCGAGTGAATGAGTGATGCCGGGTCTGTCTGCTTCAGCGTAGTGGCTTCTAGTGTCCACTGATGGGTGGAGAGGTGATGAGGAAGAGGAGAGATAATGCAGTCATAAACTCTGTTTGAACCTCCTCTGTATGCATGCAGGGCAGCCCCCTTGGCCCCCTGGGTCACAGGTCAGTGAGGGGGAAAAAAAATGTTGGGCTCCTTTCTTGTCAGTGGCGTTTGTTCTGTGTAGTGTGTCGTGATGATAAAAAAAGAAAACATGCAAAAGAGGCTCTCTGGTTCCTGCTGACAAATGCATGTTGCGAGTCGCCGTAGTTCACTTTGGGTTTCAGAAGTGATACGGTTTGATCTGGTCACCCTTCTCTCAATGATCAATTTATTTAACATTATCTCGTGCTTTTTTGGCAGCTAAAAGTATTAATGTATTTGCCTTGTTCAGTGGAATGTCAGACCTGATATTACCCATGAATACATGTATTGTAGGTGATTGCGCTGTATAAAACGTGTATTATTTATGATGTGATGCATAATTAGTGGTCCATTAATTGAGGATTTAGGTGCGAGGACATTAAATTCATTAAATCAATTTCATGATAGATAGTAGTGTAGATATTTTTTACTGTCGTATTTTTTAATTTCATTTACAAGGATTTAAAAAGATCTCCCTGATATCGGGGCTCTTAGGCAGCTATCCATATTTGATACGTAGTACAAATAGCATCTTATCTCATAGGCTGTTATCTTTATATTTAATAGCAGTGGAGGCATGCGTAATTGCTTTGCAAATGATCTAAAGAGGATTACTCCTGCCTTAGACTTCCGGCACCGTGTCACTAGATGTGAGAGAGAAGTTACAATGGCAACATTCAATCAAACCTGCAGTGCAGTGTTTGTGCAGTAAGTTTTCTATGACGGTGTTGTGTCGGTGTGAAGTGGATACTCTGCTTTTGAATATACTGTGTACGGACACTATTATGGATTAGAAGCTGTTTAAAGAAGTTGCATTTCTACTTATGTCATTTGTGTATTCAAAATGATATGAATGGTATTTTTTTTTTACATGTATGTAATGTCATTCCTTCATGTAATCTGTGATGTTATGATCATTGTTCCATGTCATAAGTATTCGTAAAAAAAATTGCAGTATCTATTTATTTCAAGTACTGAAATATGTGCAATAAATGAGTAAACATGATTGTGTGAATGTGAATGTGAAGATGTGGCTCTCGACTGAGGTTATACGGTATACTTACTAACTTATGTGTGCATATTCTTTTGGTAGATAGACGGGAAACACAGGGGAGAGATGGCGGTTGGTATCGAAGCGAGCGAATGTCATCGTTACAGTACATTGTATGCGTCGCACTGAGCGACGCCGGGATTGTTCTCACCTTCTGAGTCTGTGTGTCATCATGGCAACGTGGGCGGAGACATCTACTGTAGCGGGAACTACAACAGAAGTGGTTTTGAGTACTTTGTACTTAGTTTATTTTAGTTTTCATTCTAGATATGTTATCCCTATATTTTAACTTTGCACTATTTTATATTAATCCAATTAACATTGATGTAGGCAGCCTAAGATCGAAGATGTTTATTGCCAATCACTGCTTCTGGATATTGTGGAGATGGCAACAAAGAACTTGAAATCGAATCGAACCGGGCCGCGGCGGTGAGAGCGCCGAATCCTAACCACTAGATCACCAGGGACGAAAAAGTCATAGTATAGCATGTCGAAAAAAGCCATAAAAAGTCACCGTATATGATGTTGAAAAAACTACTGTGAAATTTGGTTTGTCTTTCAGAGGTCCTACAGCCATTACACTCTGTTTAGCGTGTGCAAAAATAGGATAAGTGTAGGTGTGATGAATATTTGAGCATGTGTACTCTGATCCTTTAAATGTTGTCACCCTGGAGGATGGGGGCACCACCGCCCATAGCAAGGAGGAGGAGCATGGCTGCATGAGGACATTCCTTCGCCAAAAAGTGTTTTTTGGCACCTCCCGTGCCCTTGTTTCCCCGTGTGAATCAACCTCGCACTTAGTGGCATAGATCCACTCTGGCTTCCCTTCCACCGTCAGGGAGATTCCCGTGGTTAGCAGCACTTGGTTTAGACCTCTCCATCTAAGAGACACAAACACAAAACAAACCAAATTCAAACTAGAATTACATCCTTGCCTTGTCTGTCCAAACAGATGTCTTAGAGAAGTATATCTTTCCTTGCTTGCGTGATATTTCTATGCATTGTTATGCTTTAAAAGTCTGGGCCTGGTATGAGACGGGGGAGGATCGAGCACAGAGCAGAAGGTTATCTGATATGGTGCCTGATATTGGCAATTCATTACAGTTTGTGCTGTTTGTGAATCACATTGTTTGATTTTAAGGCTTAGATTAAATTCATACCTCATCTAAAAGCATTTGATAAACTTTGTGACCGACTCTTTTGGTCTAATTCATGCTTTTGGTGCAGTTTCTATAATTTCAGAAAGCTCTCCTCAGGTTTTAGAATTGCATGGATTCTTACCATTATTTTAGGATTTAGATGTTTATTAGCGTTTGCGCTTGCTGACTGTCGATTTCAGCAGCATTTTCTACAAATGGAATTCGCCTATCAGCGCGGTGTAAAGGAAATTCTGTGAGCAGGCCTGTTTTTCAATCTAAACTGGGTATTTTATCTGTAACAGCTCTATTTTGGTATTTCTATTCAACAGCGCAATTACGAGTTTTACTAACATTGTTACTTTCCATGTCTCTAAACACAGCTTCGTCATCAACATTAACAACAATAAATTTATTTTCTTTACCAAAATATTTGCAGCCTTTGCACACAAGTGATCATTATTAATACATTTACAACTGCCTTTCTCAGTGAAGCCTACTACAAAGAGGACAAAAATCAGACAATCACACAAAAGACAAACAAAAGCTATTGACACCGCATTAAACAAGCTGCCACTTTAACAACAGAGCAAAACATTATACCAAGGCAACAACACAGAAATGGGGTCAACGTAACTCCACTGCTGCTGCAGCCAACAAACAGATACAGCATGAAAGTAAAAAAGGGAGCCTGCTATGTTTTTGCACACTTAATAGTGCGCGCACACACACACATTACTTTTCATGGCAACACAGCGGATGAAATTGTGGGTAAAGATAAAATACTGCAATTTCTTCCCATTTTGTATAATATATTGATAATCCTATCGTCAGAATTTTCTTTTCCCAATTTAGCAATTTCAGTCATCCCCTTTTTTCAAATCAATGGAAAAGAATAATCTTCACTTCCTCTCTTTCCCTGACATTTTGCTGCATGTTTTTTTTTTTTGCTGTTTTTGGACCTTCAATTACTTTCTGCTTTGATTTCTGTCGGACCTCCTCCTGAAAGTGAAGGAAGAAAATCAAAACATGAATCCGATGCATTTGAGGCGTTCTCCAATGTTCCTGAAAATGATTGAATTAAAAGCAGCATCAACACAAAAGACAACACAAGAAAACCATATATCCAATGCAAGTTAAAAAAAAAAAGAAAAATGACATTTCAATTGTGAATCCAGTAACTGTTCGTACCTCATTGCGCACACATATTCCCAGTCTCCCCGTCAAACTACCCTCCAGCATTACTTGTCAGCGACCAGAAGCGGAGCTCCAATAAATTAGTGATCTAATGAATCCACTAAACAGAAAACTGTGGGTTCTCACTGCTCATCCATTCGTTCATTTTTCTGTGTGTGTAATAAAGCAGTGCTTACAAGTCTGCTTTACAGCACTTAGTTCAGTCACATTTACTCATGCCAAATATTCAACTGAGTTACATTTTTCTTGTTCTATGATCCCATAAATCGGCACACAGGGTAAGAAGATAAAGAGGAAAGAAATGTATCCTTTCTTCATTTACCGTGTGTGTGTCTCTGGAAGGATCCTGTTGAAAACGTCAATTTGATTTGAAAATCTGGATTTCAGGTCAATCTCAAGTCAGGTGAAGAATAGAACAAACTCCAATCTCAGTTGTCCTTGCTTGTAATATATACGTTTATTGCAACACAAATATGAATTCAGAGAAGATCTTGGTACAGCTTGCATTGACAGAGTCAAACCAAAAACTAAGTACATTTACTCAGCTTCATACAGACGATCCCATGTCATATAGAATCAGTTATAATCACACTACCTTGGAGAAATCAAAACAATGTTGTGCGTGTAATCCTTGCTTCAGACTGTTGGATTCGGAAACATCTACAATGTCCTCATTTGTGATGATGTTCATATGTCAACAATTTTCCATGATACATACTCTACTATGACATTTAAATGTATACTCAGCTGCGACGGCGACGCTGGTATCGTTTTCCTTGTGAGTCTGTGTGTAAGTCAGACAGGTGTTCATGTTGCGGTCCGTTTGAGGGCAGATTCTTTCACCATGATGGTGTTGCAACCATTTACAATGCAATCACGAAACTTTACAGGTGAGTAATTGACGAGTTGGTCGAGTTTGGCGATAGGCGTGGTCAGTGCAACAGGGTGAGGGGGCCATTGGCCCACTTTACGTCCCAGGCCACATTTGAAATATTAGTTGTCATTGTGGCTTGTGTGATCCTATCGCAAAATGGTCTCTAGTTTAGACCTGCTATAGCCCTGACATAGATATTCTACAATACATTATTTGTGAAAATAATAGATGACGATATAACATCGTCAGATAAAGTGATAACTGCTAAATCATAATTTATCAAGAAAAAAGACAGAAGTCTAGCCGTGATGGTGATTCTCTGAGGCTCAGGTACGGCAATGCTTTGAGCTAAATGCTAGAGTCAGCATGCTTCATTTGCTCACAATAGTTTATTGATTTTCATGTTCACCATGTTAGTTTAGCGTGTTAGTATGGAAAAATGTGCTTCCACACAAAAAGTACAGCTGGTTCACCAAGGTGATGACAATGTACCATGAGGGGTATAATGTAATACATTTAATTAAAACCTACAAAAATAAAACAAGCAGGAGTAAATATCATTCGGATTCATCATCTGGGGACCGTGAATACCTGTACAAATTGCCATGGCAATCCATCCAGGATTTAGGATTTCTCCGTTTGACCAAAGAGGTGGACACAGTGACACAGTGACACCCATAGAGCTGCTGCAAGGGTGCAAAACATTACCTACCAGATTTGACACCATATTTGGTCCTGTTGAATACGAATGTTAGTGTGGCTGCAGTGTGGCTGACAGAGAAATGACTCCCTCTACAGATGGAGAACATCAGTAGATCCCCCCCGCTGTTACTCTTGCGACTGAATGCGGAAGACAGTGGTATAGTTACGGTGCCACATGTTGAGAGTCAGAGCAATTCTCTCCGCTCACTGGTGGTCCATGGTTACAAATCACATCATCAGCTGTCTGAGCACCCACAGCCACCTCTTCTCCGCCAGATTGATGGTGAAATGGAGGAAAAATCAATGGCTTCCTCTCGTCAGAAAGAGCCAGCTCTGTCATGTTTGGGAGTTTGACGTTACCCTCTCTTACTCTCTCTCCGCGATGGGAAATTGAAAGCCGAGTTTGGGCAAATTGACAGGCGTGAATAGACTGGAGTGTTTCAACTCGATATAATGACCGATTTCAATCTGCTGGCCACGATCACAGTGATCAGGTCGAGTTCAGGTAAACGATAGTTAGTCTTCAAACTGACTTGTGAGCTCCTGTAGGTGACCCTGCGAGTAACAGCAGTCAGTTTTCTTACCAGTCACCCCCCTCAGGAGTCCCCCTCCATCACTTCATCCTTATCACCACCATGACACACTGCAACTGTGAAGCAAGGTTTCCATTCACTGCCTGTTCTGAAATGAGCAAGCATCACTGAGCTTTTTCATGGCGACACACATTCCACCCTAATGGGAAATTCAAATATCACATATCAGCTGAATGCAATATTCACTTTGCGAGAGATAACACTCTATTTGATGTGTCCCATGTATCCAGTTCAGAATACGGCACGGCTCAGCCTCTGACACCAGATCTGACTGTGAAACTCAGGTGTATAAATTCTGTCTGAAGCTCGTGTGCAGCCTGTTCCTTCACTCTGTGTGCTTTATCGATGTGTTGGTCCTCTTGTGTATTTGAGGCAGAGCAGATTCCAGGGCGTCTGTGCTTGTCCTGCTTCTTTTCCCGTGTCTTTACACCAGCACCATCCCTTTTCATTTCTGCTGGCATTCTAATCAGAGCATTACGAGCTTCAGCGGGTGAAGTACGCAGAAAGTTGTGTTTCCTGACAGCCAATAAAAACCGTATAATCTCCCTGATTCAAGTGGCCCATTTAAAAAAAAAAAATACTAACTAGTGCTATCACTCAGACCACCCCCTTCCCTTTTTCTCTAATGCCTTTTTTTATTTAATATATAGCCCATGAAAAATGAGAGACTCCCGCTTCACCGTGTAGATATTTTGTTGCTGATGATCCGAGACGAATTTCCATCACAGCTTTGTTTCCAGCGGGTGAGCGGATAATCTTTTACAGCGCAGGGAGGGAGGGCACAACTCCCATCAATCTCCAGGGCATATAGCCGCCGCATGGTTGGCTTGCCTGACCAGAACGCCTGCACGGAAGCACGCCGGCACCCCACTCAGGGTCAGGAGCCACCAGGGGGACGTGGCCACACTGGAAGCTAACTTATGGAGCAACCACCTCCCAAACCTTCCGTAACCTCCAGAAAAGTGCTTCACTTCTATTCCATTATTCCTGTCATTGTTATTATGTCGTTTTTCTAACAAGGCGGTCACGTCTGAGAGAGCAGCATTGCTTTTCCCGCTGACAGCCCTGTGAAACCGTGTTTGCGGCACAGGCCTCAGCTGCTCCTTTTGTCAACACAAAGCCACTCCAGAGGTTTCACCCCTCTGCGCTTCTCAGCCATGTGCATTGTGTGTTGTAAGGCAAAAGGTTTCCGTTTTAGTTGTGGCATCCTGCCCAGGCAGCCTCTTGAGAGGGGCCCCTGGTGGCCCCCCCGTGCCGGTGAAGTGGCTAGCAGGCATGCAGCACGCTGCTCTCCGAACCCCGCCGCCCTGGCAATCGCCTGCTGCACAGCTCCTCCCGTGGAGACTATGCCGCGCTGATTGACAATAATGGGAAGTGGCAGAATCGATGGGAGACAACAGAGGGGTGCATGTGAAATGCTCCCGGAGCTTCCAGTCACAGGCCAGGGGCTTTGGCACCACTCACCTGTCATCCCTGCAGCACCGGGATTAGGGCCTGTGACAGCAGGAGCAGCCTGAAGAGAAAGATGCTATGGTCGTCATCGCCACTGACAGCCTGGAAATGGTGCCTCTCCTGCACACTGAGACTTTTTTTGTGTCGTTACCAAGCTTTACCCGCACACCACACCTCAAATTGAGACAACATAAAATGACCAAACACAAGAACATGAGACGTAGAATAACCTGAATGGAGTGGAAGGCATGGCCGCTAATGAGCCATTTAAGTCAGTGCTTCCAAAAGATATTTAATTTCAAAGATTAAAATAGCAGTTCACCTTTTGCTTGGGGATGTGTGTGTGTGTGTGTGTGTGTGTGTGTGTGTGTGTGTGTGTGTGTGTGTGTGTGTGCAGCAGCAGCAGCGGATGGAGGGCAGGTGTCGTGACAGAAGGGACACTCCATCCTCTAATTGATCAGCAAAAGATGCACATGAAGAAGACGTTAAAGCTAAATGAAGTCATAACAGTGGATTGAGACATTTATTAAGTCTGACGAAAGGCCCTCAGAAACGTTGAGATTGTTTATTGATTTTTGTGTTTTGGCTGGCTGCGCAGGAGTAATCGCTCGTGCTGCTGCTGAGGCTATGGGGCTCCGGGTGCAGCCAAATGTCCGATGGAGGCGCTGACTTCCTCCTAAAGGAGGCAACTTTAAGCAGCAGAACACAGAGCCTTCATTATGACTGCAATTGTTTTATCATTTATATAAGGGCCCTGACCTGATAAGCTGTCAGTCATTTAGCTGAGAATGCCGACCACTGTCATGTGAAATGATTACTGATGTATTGCTGGTATATTAACAGGTGCAAAAACGTAGTGTGTTCTCAGAGCGGCATCGTTTTCCCACGAGGTGCACATACAGAAAACTGCTCTTTCCTGTTGTGAAAGTGCAAGTAATATGTGCGTGTGTGTGTGTGTTTTAGTGTGTGAACATACTGTACATCTAATGTATTCGATAGTGCTGTTTATTTATCAGCACTTTACTGCGATATCTCGCAATCAAGGTCCTGCTGAAAAAACAAAAGCATGTAAGCGCAGTTATTTTTTTTGTCCAATGCCCTTTGATATTATTTTAGTATTATATTATTTTTACCACTAGTTAATGAAGTGATTAGCCAATCAAATGAACACAATTTACATAATCCAATAGCCGTTTGTTTTCTGCCTGCTTTATATCTTGTGAAATTAACTAACTTGTAACAACAACAAAAATAATTCGAGTTCACTTTAGGCCGTTTAGACTGATAATGACAATAACTGTTAGTTGCAGCTCATAAGCATATTACCTTCTTTAAATATTTCACTGCCAAGAAGGGAAATAAAAATAGAAATTTCACTGCTTCACGACTGTCCCACTGTACACATGTGCCAGTGTGTGTGTGTGTGTGTGTGCGTGTGTGTGCGCAGAGTGGTGCTGGTGAGTGTTAGGTAGGGTTCAACCATACTGGTGACATCAATCTGCCTGCTCTTTATTAGACGGAGCAGTGAGCTGTAACTGACTGCATTGTCCACAGATGGACTGGGGCCCATAGCACACGGGACCCTGGTCAGCCACCCTGACAATACAATCAATAACCACACACTCATTATGGGAGCCCTGCCTGCCTTCGCCTGCCTTCCTGCCCCGTGGAGCCTCCCTCCATGCTTCACCATATCTTTAACTCTGTCCACCCTTTTCACTCTATATTTCAAGTTGTTTCCAGTTTTCCTACATATTTGACTTTGAGTCTGTACGGCATTTAGTTTTGCCCTCAAATTACATCAAAAGCTGAAACAAGATCGGGCGAGAAGACACTTAGACGTCCCAGCTCGAGCTACTCAGGCTGCTACGGTATTCAGTAGTCCGGCTGGACGGTAGTGGATGACAGTGATCCAGCATGGAGCCTAGGGCCTATAAATGGTAATGCCCTCCACTTGCCTTCCTCATAAAGCATAATAAAAGGAGGTTATAAATCCTACCAATTAGCTGCGTCCATCAGTCGCCTTAATTGGAGTGTCGTGACTGGCTAGGGGATGACCTTGTGTGCCAGAGAGCCAAGACAGACGAGGGGGCCGGGGCGGGGGGGGGGGGGGGGGGGGGGAGATCTATGTGGATGTGGAGGACTTGGGCTTCTTTAAATCAAATGTATCTAACAGGCCACACTGTAGTTAAAGGGTCGAGCCATATGGCGGTGAAACGTTTATGCTGACTCGTCGTGTTGATGTTGTCAGTTTAACTGTGTGGGGTTTTTAAACGTACATGAATATGCTTCAGGCCAACCGCTGACTATAATTAGAACGCAAAGGATATGAAAATGAAAATGATAACGCAGGTAAAGAAAATGTTGCTCTGTGTTCACCTCACCTGTGACCTCTCAGCCACTACAGTGTCTCTTTGCAATCGGGAGTTTTACGTCAAGTAAAATAGACGCCTAACATCTACCTATTTTAAACACGGCTATTCCCAAAGCACGAGGATGAAAGCTTGAAACGTAACAAGCTGAAATGTAGCTACCAGCTGAATAATTGTAATGAAAGACGACAAATCAATAGAGCTCAACGGAGATCTATTTCACTGTGTCCGGACATGAAGCACTCGGCATTTTGTGAGTGGACCTCGAAGACTTTTATTATTACAGGCACTAACTGACATAAGGGTGAAAATAAAGTCCCGTCAACTAGTTCTTCAATTGACTTTAGAGTGTGTTGAGTGACTGTAATGATGGAAACAATATGACTGATAGAGCACTGTACCCCAAACACACAGACATTGCCTGTGATCAATGACCGCAGCTTTTCTAAGTTCCAGGCTCCACTCATCCAGTCGGGCTTGTTCTTTCTTCCCCTGAGCGCAGCAGTTATATCTATACCCTCCGTCCTCGTGTGGGCTTGGCCGCCACACCTTGCCTCTCAACACCTCAGTCAAGCACTCTCTGTGGCCACTCAAACCTGAGACCTCAGCTTCCGCTCCTGCTACCAACGTCCACTATCTCATGACACCGCTCTCTCCGAGAGGAAACACTGAACCCGTTTGTCTGTGCGGGAGCTCCATGTGCAGACGCTGATGTGTCCGTACACTGCGCTTTCTCTCTCTGCTCCCATCCCTCTACCTTGGGATTAAGCAGTAAAGACCAGTTAACCAAGCAGCTGTCGGAGGAGAGTTTCTCTCCGGTTGACTGAGGGCCCGCCGACAGTTGTTTCCTTTCTCTCTTACCGTCCGGAGATAATTCAGTCAACAGGCTTTGAACTGCAGATAAGAGAGGAAGAGGATGATCCGGGGGTTGGGCCTGCTGTATATGGGGCAGAGGCAAAGTAGTAGAAGGGCAGTACAGGCAGAGGAAGCTGCAGGAACAGGTATATGGGAACTGGAGAGGTCCAAGTCAGATAAGAGCTGAGACGGATGCAACTGTCCAATTTACAGTACACTCTTAGTTTTATGTGGTTTGAAATGGATATAGATTTTTGTGCTTGTACATAATAACTTCTTAACTTTTATGCTAACACTTTTCTTTTTTACATTCACTACTACACAGTCGGCCCTCCTGCACTGGAGCACTTAATGATCACATGGCACACGACCTTATCAAACACACAAGTACAATTTTTCAATAGCTGAAATATGATCAGACCCTGAGTTTGGTCAGATCTTAATCTACAATTCACTTCATCATAAGACCAATGAGTCATATGATTTTCCTCATGACCTATTGTCCATACTCAGTCGTATCTCCTGTGACTGCACATATTTGAGGCCCACCATCATCCCGTTCTTTTCCGTTCCGTTTTATGAATGCAAAAAGATGGGGGAGAGGAAATTAATTTCCAATAAACGTTTGACAGAGTGGCTTTTGTTTTGTCTCGGGCACGTGCTTTTGCATACCTGCCAGGTGTTGTGCGACGCAAACCCCGCTGGGCCCCATGCTCTGTGGAAAGGTGCACGATGAAAGGCCTCGGGTGGCCCATCAAAGGGTCCATTGAGATCCAGCCACGAGCAGGACAGAGGGCCACAGTGTGGGCCGTGGAAATGTGACACCCTCTGACAGAAGCTCCATACAGCGCACTCAGGGCCACGCTGACAGCATCGCTCGCAGGAGATCAGGCGCTCTCTCATTCACTTCTACTGACTCTCTACCTGCTGACCCCGGCCAGAGAGACAGCTCGAGAGACAGAGGAAGAGATGTTTACAATCAGAGAGAGATTGCCCTGAAAAGAACATGGTGACATGGATCATCTTAAGCTAAGTTCATCTGATGTGAAACAATTGATGATCCCTTAGATAGATATTTACAGCAAAGCTTCCAGGTATTTTTGAGAAATAAGATGAAAATATTTTAAGAAATCACAAATAAGACAACATATTTTGCAGTGTACAGACCTTGGACATGTGTGGACCATGACTCTTTTGACCTGTGCGAGGATATCTGATAAGTGATGTTCTGTTCATGAATGATCGGTGAGTTCACAGCATGTGTGTAGGACCAACAAAGTTAATCTTGGTGTCCATCCATGAATCCGCACTACGTCTTTCAGAGCGAATACTGTGGTAGTAACTGCTGTGATTACATGGTGATACATCAGAGGGACTGTGGAAAAGAAGTTCTTTTGCTTAACAGTTAACAGCATTCCAACAATTAGCATCAACTTTACCAGCTGCAACATTAGAGATGCTTACAGATGAATGCATTACTTATTACTTATAACCCAGTGATATAATATAATTGATCATTCTGCATAATGAGTACTTATACTTTTGGTAATTGTAGTATATTTTAAAGCTCATACTTTTGTATTTTTACTCGTAAGATTTTGAATACAGGATTTTTACATGCAACAATGTATTTTTCCACTGTGGTGTTGATACATCTACTTCAGTAAAATATCGGAGTACATCTTCCATTACCGTACTACATTACGTAAAACATCAAATATTTTCTTAGAAATGATGTGTAGCCTGGAATTTTGACTGAATTTCAGAATAGGGATGAAGTGAGCATCCACAACTATGGAGCTGCTACAGAGAAAGACTTGGTATACACAAGTAGTACGTTTCTTTAAATGTATTAAATAGCTTGAAGACAAAGAGTCTACAGCCATGCTAGTGGTTCTGTGCGCAGTGACACTGCTCCCGTCGATGCCCTCAAATAGGCTAAGCCTCACCTGTCGGGCAGTAAAAGAGTGCGTGAGCAGTGGACAGGTTCCTTTCCTCAAGCCCACAACGATACGTATTAATAGACACAGGCAAACAGACTCATACTGATCAGCTAATGCAGGCAACTGTGTTCATTTATATATTTTAATCAGATTTAAAAACAATGTAAACCTGATTTGTAATATATATATATATATATATATAGAGAGAGAGAGAGAGAGAGAGAGAGAGAGAGAAAATGGAACAATATTTCAGAATATATCAGTTGTTTGCTTCTAGTTAATCTGATCAATACGAGGGGAATAAAACAAATGATTTCAATTTATCAAGCCCTCAGTTCTCGTTAATAATGCGAAACAACATTCAAACACCAAACTTGATTGCACCATCGTGGCCATTCAAGCTCATCACCTTTAAAAGACACAGCCTTAAATAATAAGAGTTGTTCGTGCTGACACCCGGGCTGATGTTTGTTGCTCGGTGATATATTGCATCGGCGGAGCAGAGCAGTTGTCTGTGCTCTGCACCTGCACCAACCATTCAGCCTGAAGTCTATAAATCCCAGCGCACAGAGCTGAACTGTTCCACGGCCTGCTCACTGGACCCTGGGTTTGCCTCCTCTGTCACCTTACACCATGTGAACCCCTCAGATATGTGTTTTTGTTCGTGCACATATATGTCTGGCTTTGTGGTGGAACCTTTGCATGTGGCGGTGCTTTGATTAGCTGCCCTCACCACACGAGCAGTACCCCCCGCCCCGCTTTCTTCTGCTTCGCACCAACCCCCCACAGCACGTGCCACCGGGCTGTGCATATACAAATCACTACGGCCTTGTTAGCATAGTTTAGTGAAGATGTCAGCTTTACGAGGGCCAGGATGCTTGCTATGCGTGTCAGGGACGGCAGGGGAGGGGCTGACCCACAGAGGGAGTACAGCGGGGCCCACAAGCCCTGCACTGTAAATTTAGGTCTGAGGTATGGGAGCTGTGAAACGACAGTCCCGGACCTCTGTGGAACAGCGTGAACCCACGCCGCACTGTGTGATTTAACAGGGACACAGCAGAGCAGGCAGAATTGAAACTGAGAGAATGTGATCCTCGCATCAAATAAAAAGACCACTTTGTTTTCTGATTTATCATAAATAATAATTTGATCATACATCACCGAAGATGCCTTTTCCTGTGCTCATAATAAAAAACTACGATAAATGGACATTTGCTTATGAGTATTGTTTTGTGTGTGTGTGTGTGTGTGTGCGGAGGGTGCTGGCATCATTAGATTGTTAATCTCATTTCCTTTCTGATGATTGAAAATGGAGAGAGGCTCTGAGTTTATCAGGCAGATAAATGGACGGCCCATCCTCTGAGAAGATCTAATCTGTCATGCGTCAAGGCTAGGGTTCACCTGCTGCAGGATAATAACCATGTCGAAGGGCACTGATGATTTAGGAGCGCCCGGCTCTTTGTTTGCCTTTGCAAACACCTGATGGTTTCATTAATTAACCGGCCACAATTAGCGGCCCACGTCACGCCAGGTAGGCTGTTTCAAGAGAAATACGAGATATTAAAAAGCAGGGAGGAACTCCATTAGAGCTGACCTTTTCTGTGAAATTACTGATATTTGAGATTTAATTCAGAATTCAATGAAAACTTCATCTTTATTCTCATGGCTGAGGCCCTTTCTGTCTCCAGTCTGAAATGGGGTCTCCCGCAGCCTGTAGGTCGTTAATTATGATCTTTATAAATTAAATTAAGAGGATGTCACTGCTTGATTTTTTTATCTTCCTGTCCTACAGGTTAAAGAGTAGATAAGATATTTATCACCTCTTGACTGATCTACATATTAATAATAAAATGTATCAAATTCCCAATTGGCTTTTTTTCTTACAGTCTGCTTTCAGTTATCAAGACAACATTTATTGCACATTACCAGAATAAATTGAAAGTATCCTTGTGAGTTTATTTGAACAAATGGCCTTTCTTCCTGTGAGGCTAAAAACAATCTCAGCTATTCACCCTGATAGTTAGGTAAAATATTCAGCGACCGCAGCTGCCTTGTGACATGTGACAGATATGGACCCAGGGACTGAAAAGACAATGTAATTCTGAGGGTATCCATCCTGATAAAAATGCCTTTGGCAAGATTAAGTGCAGTGTATTGTTAGACAGTAACGTTTTAAGATGTGTAATACTCCAGATGATTTTATACTCGCTGAAGGGGAGGTAGAGCTGGGAGTACTGCTCTTCCTCGATCACATTTCTGTTTCACTCTCCTTTTTCTTTCTCTGTCTAACTTACTTTTAAACACAAACACACTAAAGCACAAAATGACCACCACACTCATCTCTCTAAGTCTCCCATTCCAGTCTCGTACTTTGACTCAGGGCCACTGCAGCTGCCTGCTCTCATCTTTCATCTTATCTCTCCCTCTTTCTCTCACACACACAACCATGTACACAAAAAACACACGCACAGCCACTACCAACCGCATTGCATTTATTTATTCGTTATATTCCCTAATTCAGTTTGACGAATGAGTGACAGCTTGACACTTCATTCGGCAAGATTAATAGAACGACACAATATTTACGTGGCAGAGACAGCCAATTATCCCACCATCTATCATCCAGATTATCTTTCTGATTGAAAACTACTCGTCCATGTAATCGGAATTATTTGGAATTAGAAGGGAATTTATGGCTTCTTGTGTCACTTTTTCTGGACGGTGGTAAATTAGAAATATTAGATACATAAAGAGAGTATAGGAAATGGGATAAATAGAGGCCTGGAATTAATGTCACTCGTTTCCATTTTACTTCCTGCCACTGTGGGTGCACCTAAATGAACCCCAATATTATTTTCACAAACTATTGGCACACACACACTGTAGGATATATATTCTGTTGCTAGTGCTAATACAATGATGTGGATATGTTTGATTGAGCAATGAGTTGTTTTAATCAGAAAGCAGAATAAAATGTGTTGAACTTTGAAGACAGTAATGGATGGATCTTATCAACAGAGATAGCCTAGTGTGTATTGATCTCTGGCTATGTTTTTAAATGTCCATCTCACTCAAGGCAGAACCTACATTAGTTTACTCCTTCAACCTCTGTCCTTCAGCCTCTGTTGATTCATTTGCCCGACTCTTTCTATCTCACCCGACAATACTTTGTATTCTGTTTTCATGCATCACCCTTTTGTACCATTCTCTTATCAAACTTTCATCACTTGATCAATTTGCCTAATCTCTGAGCTCTGCTTAATGTCTTTGAGTATCTACGTTTCATAGCGAACCCATATTTCCATTCGACTTTTAATGCAAAACAAAAGAACAGAAAAAAATGAAGTGTAGCGGCAGACTGTAGAGGTATGTGATGTGGTTGTCAGGTGGTTGTCAGATCAGTTGTGACCCGATGGATGGACAGGACTAACAGTAAAAGCTCCAGCGCGTCTGCACCACATTACAGGAATCAATACGCTCCACTTGTGCATCATTTTAAACTTGTTTTCAAACAGCTATACCTTAAATTCAAATACACGTATAATGCAATCAGTTTGCCAATGTGGTCAACAGCTGAACGAGTAATAAACGTACCTAATATTTGTTATGGTACATGAATTGACTGAGCATTTTTCGCTGTAGGTCTTTAATAATGAAATTTGGAAAGTGACGTTTCATCCATTTAGTAAATCCTGGCAGTCTAAAAGCCGAGCACTCAGTCATTTCTTCTTTTAGAAATGGTGAAAATTGCCACATATAACAATGTTGCTGGGGTTTGATTTTATTGGCCGGAGTGCGTTCAGACTTGTAAATGGGATTATGCCATCCCAATATAGTGCTTCCACAACTAGCTTGTTTATTTTTATCCTCTTATTAAGGGAGTTGAATCCTTAAAGGGTGCCAAAATTATCCTGCAAACCGCTGACAGGGAAAAATGAAAGGTCTCTAACGGTTATTATAAGCAATCTGTCTGCATTGAAGCACAATGTGACTGCTGCGCTTGCGATACCAACGAGGTGACCTCAGTGAGATGGGGAGGAGAGACATGTTGAAAGTCAGACACACCGTCTGGATGGGACCACCAGGAATATACACACATCATGTTTGCACCACATCCACCCTCAAAAGGACAATCACCGTGGACTGTAGAAGTTTTCATTTGACCGTTTTATAATTTAAACGTTGGTGTAGTACATTATCTGAATGTTTCATATGTGTATTCAACAGTATGTGGGGCAATCATTTCTGCAAAATGACATCAAAACCTTTATAATTGTAGGTTATTTTGTAGACAAGCTACACTATGAATATATCTCAGTACTTCTCACTGATTTGATGGTATGGCCTAGGTACGTAGTAAAGTCATTGGTGAGCAGCAGCCTTCTCTGGCTGACATTTACAGCGGACGCACGGAAAGATAAATCCATCATATCAAATCCATACCATTTGCTACCTAAGGAATATGACCTCCATCCAATAGGGTCAGAGATACAGGTTTCCAAAAATTCGGTGCAAGAGGTTTTCATTTTCATTTACATTTATGAACAAAACAAACACAGATCTCATTCGTGGAGGATTCAGTTTAGCAAGATTAAGTCAGATTCCAAAACCTGTACACGGACAAGATGGACTCCTACCGCAGTGAAGAAAAGAACAATAGATACTCGTCAAGTTAACGTGTCAGATATCAAAAATATGGTTAATCATGTTTTGCTACTGGCCTGTCAGTGCACCAGGAAAGCCATGTGTTGCTGTTTTTTCGTTCGTAAATTATTCCTGTAACAGTCAAAAGAAACATAACATGATAATGTTATTCCAATAAAAATAATTGAAGCATTTGGATTGTTTTCCTAAATGTTATGAATCAATAATATACATTTGAATTGGCTAAGAAGCTGATAGGGGGGAAAAATATTGCATGTAAAGCTGCATGTCTTTGTGGGAGGAAGCTGGAGAACCCGGAGAGGACCCACGCTGCCACATGGAGAACTATGCAGACTCCACACAGAAGGCCCGTCCTGCCCAGGAATCAAACCCTGTCCCCTCTTGCTGTGAGGTGACAGTGCTAGCCACCACATGGAAATGCTCTTTGTCAAATATCTTTATCATAGATGGCTGCAGGCTGCTGGTATTTTGGATATATCTCATGAGTTAGCAAAGCCAAAATCACTCTGCTGCTTGACTCCTTGGGCCCCGGGGAGCAAATTAACAGTATCAAGCTCTTGACTTCCATGTAACCTTTCCCCATCCTGACTGACATTTGTGTTTTCCTCTGCCTTGGGCCTGGGCGTATGGAGATGCTGCATATGTTAAATAACTGCATGCATGTGTTGCTGTAAGCGGTATGTCTATGTGTGATGTGAGAATGTGTAAATGTCTACATATGTGTGTGTTTGTGTGCCAGCCAGTCCAGCTGTTGCGTGGAGGGGCTTCCTCTGCTGCGAAACTGAGACTCATTGTAGGGGCCGCGACCTCAGAACATGGCACAGATTCACAACGCTGGCAAGTATCCGACACCAGAGCCTCTGAAAAGAGTTGATATGTTGTTCTCGGGTTATGAAATCTGGTCACGGTCTTGTCACATTATCATTACACTTGCACAGCACACTACTGTGCAGGACTAGGAGATCTGACAGAGAGACAGTTAAAGAGACAGAGACATGTTACGGTCAGAGAGAGATTTTGCTGAAAAGAACATGGTGGAATAGATTATTTCAACTTAAAATGTTGATTATCTTGTTTAAAACAATTGATGATCCTTTAAAAATATTTACAGCAAATGTATGTATTTTTGAAAAATATTTTCTCGTGACAATTAAGACAAGCTGTGTACTGACCTTTGACATGTGACATCACTCTTTTGGCCTGTGCAAGGATATCTGATCAGTGATGTTCTAATTCATGAATTGAAGGTATATGTGACAAAAAAAGTTAATCTTGGTCTCACTAAATGAATCTCTACCACAGCTTTCATGGAAGCTTGTCCAAATGAAAAGTCCATGAAAGCGCTCTCAGAAATCCAGCATCTTTCAGTGTGCATACTGAACACACGACATATATTTTAGTGGTGTAACTAAGTACATTTACTCTTTGCATTAAGTTAAATCAGTTGTACTTTACTTGACTATTTCCATTTCTATACTTCTACTCCACTATGTTTGTTTGAGAGTTATAGTTACTAATTCATGTGAAGATACAATATTTTACATAATATACATGAACATGCAATAAAATATAATGCGGCCTTAGAAAAATGTGTGAAACGGTTCAAATGAACTCTAACTCAAACCAGCCATGACATTAAAATGCATCTTATACATGTACGTATCAGGAGTAATAACCAATTAATGTGATACATTATAGCAATATACTCTGACTGGGCCCATTCTGCTGCATAATGAGTACTTTACTTTTACGCATTTGTAACATCCAGGCTTGACTACTGCAACAGTATCCTCTATGGTGCCATAGTCAAAGTCCTAAATTAACTCGATCACATCACCCCAGTCCTCCATGACCTCCACTGGCTTCCGGTTAAACACAAGATGAAAAGTTTCTACTCAACGTACAGTACAAGGCCCTCAACAACCTGGCTCCCCCCTCTCTCACCGACCTCCTCTGCCGGCCCGCCCCCTTCCTGATGCCTCAACCTGCTGATGCCAACCTCCTACAAGTCTCTAGGACCAAGTGCCAAACCTGGGATGACAGAGCCTTTTCCGTTGTCGCCCCCTCTCTGTGTAACCCTTTACCAAACTATATAAAAATTGCTCTCACATTGCCATTATTCAAAAAGGTAAAACAGTGGTAAAACTATAACATATCGGCCAAGCCAATAGCGTGAAAAACAATCAGATTTTTTAAAAATCTGAATGTCGTTACGCCGTGACAGGATGATGAAGCTGCACTGAAACAAGTGTAATTGAACTTCTGAGGAGTGAAGTGGACACGGTGAATTTTAGTTCCCAGACCAGATGACGTGGTGTGGTAGAAGAGGGATGGAAATACGGTTGGGTATATGAACCTTACAGTGGAGCTGTCATGGTGCTAATGGAGGAAGTGGAGCAGAGGGTCAGGAGTCCTCAGCACCTGTGTGGAAGATTAATGACCACAGAGCCACGTACGGGAGGGGAAGACAGACAGAAAAAGAGAGAAACCCTGAAACAGGCCTTGCCCTATCCGACTAACTCAAAGGTCAGACCCGCTTGGCCTTTGCCAGGGAGCTACGATATTAACTATGTGTGCAACACTGTCGCCAGTGTCAGTCTGAACATTATCGAGACAAAATTCCCTTCAACAGATATCAAAACCAGACTGAGAACATGCTACAACATCACCTGAGATCGTCATGCTACATGTAAAGTCTGCCATTGAGCAGTTCGATTCATATTCAGCACAAGCTGTTGTCCCTTTAGACCATAAAAGCTTCTTTCAGGCAGTGATGACAGTAGAGACCTTTATGATTACCTCAGTAGCATGCAGCGCAACAGAAAAGAGATATCATCATTATCTCGACACAAAGGCGGCCCTCACATTGTTAAAACAATTTGCTGCTTGCTAATGTAGGCTGTCAGAGCGGCGCACAGGTCTAGTTCCAAGAGTTAAGTTGTAGGGCTTTTTTCCCCTCCTGCCTGCCTGGGGAATCACGGCGGGTACGAGGCTCATTTCCTCATCAAACACAGGACGAGTGATTTGGAATATTTATGAGGCTCCCCATTTAAGTTAAACATTTAACAAAAAAAGCCTCCGATTAAAATGAGACAGCAGAAAGGGTTAAAGTCCCCGTGGGCAGCCAAGGCTAAAAATTAAACATGGAATGCTGGAGATGAATAAAGTAGCAGGTCTAAGGCAGATTTCAGCTCAGTGGCATTATACTGTATAGAAGCAGTGGTGATATGGCATATGTTAAAACAAGCTTTTCATTGACTGTGACTTGAATTCTAATTAGGTATGAAGAGATAATGCTTTGATAAAGTGAATGCAAGATCATTTTAGAATAATTTGCATACTAATGTGACAATTTAATACAAATGAGACACCGCTAAATATGTTAGAAAATACAAAAATCAAGTACGTGAAAACAAAAATCTACATATCTATCTCTTTTGCTATTTATAAATCCCTTTGTGTGGAAAACAAACACATAGATTACCTCATGAGGCAAATCAGATGATTATTATGTGATATGGTTCAGTGGTAAGTTAATAATCCTCAATCACTCTAATCAGAACCTTGTTAAATGGAAAAAACAAACCCTGATAAGCACACATCAAATTGTTGAACACAGATACATGACGACCGTCTCTTCCAATGGTCCTGTCACAATAAAGACATCAGAGCTAGTAACCCTGCTTAGGTCAGAGGGCACGTGTAACACGATGCCGCATTGACTGTATTGATAATCTATGGCTCCCTTTCATTCTTTCTCTCCTCTCCTCTCGTCTTTGTAGCAGCAGATCATTGAGCGGCCGAGAAGGAGGGGTCAGCCAGCTCCATGGTCGGCTCAGTGACTCTCTCTACTTCCTGTTTAATCACCAGTCCCTCAGGGATATTCTGCCATCCATCTATCTCACCAAGAAAAAAGTTCAGGTGCTTCATATTGCTGAGAGATGAAGGGCTTGGGTGAGGCCCAAGTGTGTATCAGTATGTGACTGTACACTGATTTTTGTGATCGTGAAAAATGACTGTTGTGTGTGTCAAATGATGTGTGTGTACCTATCTGTACTCATGTGTATGTGGTGTACCAGATTGACTGGACATGGTCACAGCTGTTATGGTTGTGGTGGAAACCTAACTTTGTGCGCTTGCAACTACATTCCCAAGACGATCCTTTACTCATTTCGATGAGACGCTACAGATCAGTTCAGATCTATAAGGAATGGTTCAACATGCTGATTTGAATTTACAGCTGCAAGATTAGTTTAGCATAAAGACTGGAGACAGAGGTAAACAGCTTCAGCGTCACCTGTTTTTGTTATTTATGGTTCCTACATGAATTGCATCCATTTGACTTCGCTACACGTTATGCAATGTACCCCGCAGCTCACCGTAAACAATATCAATAACTGTTTTATCATTGTGAGCACTTTATATTGAATGAGTTTTCTTGAATGCATCCCTGGAGAGGAGGAATGCTGTTTGTTTATGATTTCGCTGGCAGCCCTGAGCTAAGTGACTCATGGCTCAACCACTGAGACACCGCCTCAGGCCATCGCGTGTTGCCCGCCAAGGTTCCACGGTGCGATCTTCATCCGCTCGTGTGTGTGTGTATGTGTGTATACAAGTATATGTGGGTATTCAAGTTTGTCTATCTATCTGTACAGATGTGGCATTTTGTTTACGAGACAACTTGCGAAGGGTACACAGAGGCTGCATTAATTACTGATGCAACTGTCACCAGCACGGTCAAATGATGCAATGTTGCGAGGCGCAATGGTCAAAATTTGACCCAACATTGGCTGTGAAATGCATAACTGTACAATTTAGATTTTCATAAAAAAAACACAGGCCTTCTCTAGCTCTGTAGCTGCTGGTAAAAGACAATAATTTAGAGTCAGTTAACACCTGTTAGTGCCAAGCATTACGAGAATTTATCACGGTGTCTGATTTATTATAATGTCCCCTCGGTTGATGCAAATGGTTTTCCGGTATTATCTTGTAGCCTGGAATGAAGGTCTTCCAAAGGCAGCCCCCCTATTGTGGCAGTGTGATCTCATTTTCTCAGCGGTGAAGCGAACCGCTAGCCTCCCTCTGATCCACCTGGCGGGAGGGGAATTTGGACTGAGACAGGCTGGCCAGCCCACTGACCTCTGGGTAAAATCTCTAGCTGCGCTGGGCAGGCAGCCGGTGTGGGCCAACGATGGGGCACGAATGACTGAAGCAATAGGGCTGTGATTAGCTGACATGGCGGCTGGGTTTTGCAAGCTGTCCTATTCTTGGGCGTGGGTGGGCAAAGGGGCAGAGCAGCTAAAATGGGAATGAATGTATTGATCCTGCTGCCGTTCATGAGAATGACATGCACAAGCTATTTTTACAGGAGGGGGAACACATTGCTGGCGAAGGCAATCTGTCGGTGACGTAGATAAGCTCCTAAAGAATAGATGGACCCAATGGGAAAGAAAGATGCAAGCTTGATATAAAGGAATAGTTTGCCATTTTCTGATTTGCTTTATTGCCAAGAGTTAAAGGTGCAAAGATCAATACCGCTCTCTTGTCTGTACAGTAAACATAGCTAGAACCAGCATCCATGTAGCTTAGTTTAACATAAAGACTGGAAACAGGCTAGCCTGGTACTGTCCAAAGGTCACAAAATCAGCCAACCAGGAACTCTAAAGCTCATTAACACATTAGCTTTCAAAGCTAAGAAATGGTCTGGCAAAGAATCCCCCCCACAAAAAACACAATGTTAAATTTTTTGGGGAGGCTTGGTAGCTAGGTTTGTGTGTGCTCACAGTGCTAAGTTTGAATTGCTTTTCGGAGGATGTCCGTTCGATATGAGTACAATAACAATAGAGCTATGTAATTATGTAATCATTTTACAGAAGCAGTATATGAATGATGCCTCGACAGACGATGTCACAACAAGATCCCTGTCACAGTGCAACAAAGCCGTCCACTGCTATCTCTCCTCCCCCCTCGTGGGAAGTTAGCTGGTCCTTTTGGAACGCTGCAGCCTGCTAACAGCCAGAGTTCTGTGGAGGCTTATTCTCACTCACGCCACTCACTGAACTCCTCCACTCTTTTTGCATAAAGTAATTGCTGTCAGGGAGTGTGCACTGCAGAGAGTTGCTTGGGCTCCACAAGCACTGAGGGTGAGATTAGGGAATAAAAGCGCTAAGTCAGTGCTACTTAGGCACTCCCAGATCCTGCGTCTGTCATTGTGCTGCTATGGATGAGGGCTGACAGTGATGAATATTGGCCAAAAGTTGGTATTCCACATGATGATTTTCCCTAATGAGAATTGATGAATGCAGGAGGGGGAACTGAGGATTGTGTGATGAGAGGAGGGACCACTCATTAGAAGCCAGTCATGCTAAGTTGAGCGGCTTTAAGGTGGGCAGGGCTAAATGGCTGTATGCCACTCCAGCAGTTCTTCAAAAAATGTCAGCTGATATCATTGATCAATACTGCCTCACACAGGGTGTCAAAATTAGATATATCCAAAAGAGGAACAAAATCAATAAGAAAACTCCTCCCTGTGCAGAAATTGCATTCAGCAATACTGTCTACATAGCAGAGCATATATCTATAGCGAGCTGTGAATCCATATGCATGACGCTGTGGTAAACACCTGGGTGTGGGACAGTCGCAGGCCTCTGCTGTCCCAGCTGCAGCCACACCAGCCGCGGAAGGGGAGCAGGGCCGCCGGTCGAGCAGATGGCAGCGTGGGCTTTGAAAAGCCATGGCCCTGAACGAGCCCCAGGCAGCCCCAGAGGCCAAAGCTCCACATGTGGCAAGCCAGGAAGGACATTAAGTGGATAATAGTTAATAGTGAACCAGGTCATTTACTATCATGTGCGTACTTTATGAAGCACAACCGCCACTACTGTGTGCAGAAGGGGCCGTGGCTGAGAGAAGGTTTAACTTTAAGATGCAGATAAAAGGGCTAAATGATCATGCGGGGCCATTTGCAGACTGTCACGTTCTTGGGTAAACATTGCGCAACACTTCAGGTCATTTCATAGCTTGTTGTTGGGTTGGTGAGAAAGCATGGTGAACGTGTTGTTCTTTCAGTCTTATGACTGACCACAGAATATGGCCTTGCTCTTTTCAACATTTTCCACCCTAGATGTTATTGCCCCTCTCCTTCACAGGGCCCAGGGCCATGTGATGTGTCACTCCACTATGGTTAAGTACAGATGAAGAGATAGCCTCTTTAATATCCAGGAGCTCATTTCACAGTGGCTGGCAGGTCACGGCATGATGACAGCTAAACAAGCCAGTCTACAGGACGGAACATAAGCCACACAGAGCATATGGACTGAGGCCTGCACTCTCCCGAGTGTACAGAGGACACCAAACACTCAAGATGGATTGTTATTAAGATACAGTTAGTGGTGAAAAGATACATGCATGTCTTCAAATAGCTAAATATGCAGTTTTTGAAGTGCAAATGGCCTCCACCAGCCAGAACATTTGGAGTTCCTCTGTGTCTAACTTCACTGTTAAGGACAGTCCAACTGTTTTCTCTTCCTGATCCAAAGTGATGGATTTTGTCATTGGCAGATGCAAAGGGATATCTAGGGACACATAATAGAATTGTCTTGTCTACATTGTATTTTCTCTCTAAAGTGAATGAGGATATCTCTTGACGTCACAGAGTGAAATAATGTATCCGATAGGCGCATCACAAAGCATTTCACCACTTTGTGCTGGATTCATAATTTGATTTTCACTGCAGCTTCCTTCAAAAATCTAGCCGTCACCATCTCCAATATTGGATTTTTCAAATACTTCCATTCATGAAGCCCTCTCTTTATTCCCTTCCCGTTGAAACTACATGGTTTTTAATCAGCCAATGCACAAAATGTCTGACTGCACTGGAGTCATTAAACCTGCCTCCACACAGAGACATGCACACTGACTGCATCGCCGAGAGCTGGAAGATTATGGCCTAAATGAAGCCATTAGTTACGCAAACCGAAATCATCTTATTTGTATGTATGAATCTGATCCATTTCCCTTGCTCAAGTCAAACATTGCTTCCCTCAAATGATTTTTGGAGGAATTGAGTAAAAACAACAGCAGCATCAACAACAAAAACAACATCAGGAGCCGTAATGAAAGGAGCGGAGGGAAAGGCACTCAGGCAATTGCATCCATTACCCCTCTCCTCTATGTGGACCCCTTCACAGGGATTACCCCTGGTTCCAGAGAGGTTGATTAGTAGACGCTCGCAAAGGTTTCGTTTGAATCGCCCCAGTTAAACGAGAAATTGCAGGCTGAGGAGAGAGGCTAATAACAGTTATTAACCCCTGTGCGGGCGGCAGTGTAAAAGAGCGCCACAATAACGAGGTGCACCACCAAGGTTTGAGGCGCAGCGCAGCTAGCACACCCCCGAGGAGAAGCTAACTTATTAAAATAATGAATTAGCCGACCAGATTACTGCAGCCTGCGGCAAAGGCAATTATCCCCCACCAAATCCCTGGACAGGGCTCCCTAGCGCCACCATAAAACAAGTGCTCAGAAAGCAGGAGCCCTCCGCTCCACACAAATGAATCGGCTGTTAATTAGGATCTCTCCCGCTGCGGGTAGCCTTCCCCACTGCCATGACAGAAACCACTTCCACGACAGGGAGAGGAGGAGGAGGGGGAAAATAATGGGAGGATACTGAATGAGTGTGATTGCAATAGATAGTGAAATATTTAAGGAGTGAGGGAAAAAGTGAGACTGCGAATACTTTCAGTCGCATGAAAAAAACATATATTGTAGAAATGACAAGGCAAGAGTTGGTTTGACTGATCATTGGTGGCCTGAACTGAAAACTGTGTGTGATGGCCTCTTTGAAAACAGCAATCAATCCCAGGCCTGTGCTGTGATCTCTGCTGAACATTTGATGGCTTTATTATATACACGGTCAGGTCCAGTGAGCCAGTGCGGCCTGAGAACCAGTGCCATCCTTCAGTGCATAACAGCAATTCTACGACAAAACTGTGGACTAATAAGCTGCATTTAAATCCCTAACTTTTTTTGTTTTGAATAAGTGTAAAAACGAATGAAGATCACCAACATCAGCTAGGATTCCCTTAAAGTCTGAGGTAAAGTGTTACTCCTAAAGAAGGGGTTCTTGGTCCTCCTTGGCATGTGGAAACAGTCAGACGAGGATGGAAGTGAAGTAGGCCAATGGCCACCCTGAAAAACAGCCCGCTGTACTTCATGACATATATACAGCCTCTAATGGTTATAAATACTAAAGCATCACATGGTTGACATTGTGAACCAAATCTGGCCACCTTCTGCTATCACCTTCCAACTATACACATCAGTAGAAAATCACAAAGTTTTGAAGGCTGGACTCACCTTGTCCTGCATCGCTACACTTACACAGAGCAGGGAGATCACTGTCTCAGTGGATACTGTGCCAAAGGGACCACTGCTGCTTACACATATTGTGGTTCAGCTACTTATTTGGATGTTCTATTATGCATTTCAGTCATAACGCCTGTGTGAAACAGCCATTCTTGATCGTTGGGTAAAGATTAACCAGATACATCTGGTCTACATTTAATGCTTCCACCAATTAATGAAGCTTCCTTACATTACAGTGAACTGAATTGCATTTCCTCCTCATCATACAGTGCTGTATTTACTGTATATATGTGTAGAGTCATTTGGAAAATGAAACATTATGTATTAATAGTTTTTAAAGCAATACTCTTTACAGTGTGCTTTGCTCCCAAGAGAGCGATTATATATGCAGGGCACAAAACAAGACATTATGCCAGTGTACTGTATGAAAACGCCTGCAAGGCTTGACATGAATGCAATTTCATGTAATTTGAATGCCTTTCATGAGGCAAGGACTCTTTTGAACCGTCTTAAAAAGCTCATCCACCATAGTAGCTGCCAGTGGCCCTGGGTACAGAGGAGTCATGTCGACAGGCCCAATTAATGATGGGGCGTCTGAGAGTGAATGAATGAGGAGCTTTGAGAGGATTCCTCCACCTTAAATCCCCCTGTGCTGCTGCTCCCAGACTGCCTGTGAAGAACAATCAAACGGCAGCAACCCCCTCCTATTTATCACTTTAAGACATTAGCCAGACATGGGCCTGAATATTAACCAGCTCCTTTTCCAGGAGAGTTCCACACCAAAGGCTGCGTGTGGCAACATACATTTTTAATCACAGGGGGAAACGAGGCCTCCCAATCGCTCTCATCCATTACTGTGTGCTTAACGCGTCGCATTTTTTCCACAGGGCTCTCAGAACAAGAAAAAAAAGCTTTATTTGCCGTTGCTCTTCCCTTGCTGGTTTGATTTTGATATTGTTTGTTTATATTTGAGCAGATTCTGTGGTTTCTTGAAGGATCCCAGTGAGTCCTTTCCAGTGCTAATTGTTTGTAAAGCACAAACTATCTCAGTGACTGTCTTGACGATGCTGACAGAGTTCATTTCCCTGGGTTTACTGTGTGTCTTCCTGCGTATGGACAACTGGGCGGAGGCAGTGGAGCGTGAACCAGGCTTCCACAGCTTAATTGGAGTCATGTTCTCCAGAGCCTGGAGCTGCTCCTCTCCCTGCACCGGCCTCTCTGGTACTGGGCCTGTGGTGGGGAAGGAAGGCACGGGTACCATGCAGGGAGATGATCTGTTCACCCCACCCTCTCCCTCTGGGTCCCCCCCCACTGTGACACATGGCACCCTGGTGACAAGGTCACTCCACTGTTGTGGCACCACAGGGGAAACTGGCCTTATTATCAGGAGAGAAGAATCTAAAGGAGGATCTGATCTCCAATCACATTTATTCACGCAAGACAAGGTTTTTTATATCCAGGAGCTTTCTTTCTTTTTCAAGGGTAAAAATGTACTTGAAATTAGTTATGAATGATGATAATTTTCTTAAATTTAGGCCTATACGTGTATTTATACTTTATCAGAGAAATCATTCAGGGAGCACAGTAACGGAAATTCCCAGAAAATAGCATGTAAACCCTACGCTTTACAATATATATTAACTTATAATGTCTAATCAGCTCTGAGAGTGAGTCAGAGAGGATGGATTCAATTTACATTTTTTAAATGCAAGCCAATGCAAATGTTGTATATTGTAACTAATTGCAGTGCTCCTGCATTTTAGATCAGTATATTGTACAGGTGTTGCTGTAATTGTTCACTGCCTGTATTATTATGACATATGACTTGGATGGAAAGGAAAGGGTGGCCAATCATGTGACAAAGGTCAAGACCTGAACACATAATCCCACAAGCACCACAGCTCACTGTGCACATAGCAGCCACGAGAACAACATTATTAGACTTTTATTTTGAAATGCTTCAGAATTGTATTTTCGTCATGTAAGGTGAACTTACATAAAAAAAAACAATAAAATTCGCATTTTGCAACACAGAAATATGTTGAAATATAGATGTCAAAATGACGAACAAATCCTAATAACTCCAATCTACTGTAGATCGTATGAAACGACGAATGCAGTCAAGGCTTGAATCATTCTTCTGTACATTAGATGTTTATAAGACAAGTAATGCACCAGATCTTTGGTTAAGGAAGTTAAAAAGCAAAAATTCTTTCAGTCGATGTCACATTTGTTAAAGTAAGTATTTAATAATCCCTGTTTAGTGAAGAAATTACAGAAA